>NW_028270144.1:107108402-107213402 GCF_037043375.1 Chiloscyllium plagiosum
GAGATGGGGCAGGGTCACTATGTCTATCACCTACTCACCTGCATTGGAATTTTACCAATGGTGAGGCAATTGGCAAGCGGTCTACCATCCCATAGGCTATTTACTGGCCACTTAAGGGCTGCTTCCTGAAGCTGCTAGTAAACTTTGGTGGTCTGGGTTCAGAAAAGGATCTCCCTTCTATTCAGAAGCTCCCCTCCAAAGATAATTACTACCTCCTCCTCTTTCCCCTTCACCCCAGACTCGCTCATTTCGCTGGGGCCTGTCTGACTGGGCTCAGCAAAACCACTTCTCTTAACCTTGTAGAGTCCAGCCTATAGAATAATCCATTGTCGGAGACTGCCTACAGTCCAGTAGTGGCCAGTGCTTCTAATGATTGGTATCCAGCACTCTGAATTGAGACATCCACCAAGATGGCAGCAGAAGTCATGGCTTGAGACATTTAACAGCTATAAAATTAAGTCATAGTTTCCCAGCCCCATGGATGCAGCTTCATCAAACAATTCATCCAAGAAGAGTGGTGCCAATGCTTCACAAATGATTCTGATCATTGGGGATTGTAAAATATTTGTTTCTTTCAGCTTCGTCTTTAGCTATTTCAGTTCCCTAATACATATCTTGTTTGGCTGTTTGGCTCTTCTGAATTATTACTTCTTATCCACTATATTCCCATGTTTGACCATTTTCAGGTAATTTCTGCTGTGAATTTTTTTTCATGACCCACACTGTGGACAGTGACAGCAAAAATATCACTAGAATCTGTTTGGGCAACTCATTTCATGAAAGGACTTCCAAGTCAACAGAAAATTGTTGACCCGTTCATTTGGAGCAACGTAAAAGAGCAACGTAAAAGAGCAACGTACCAGTCTCATTTTCAGGTCTCTACTTGCATCAACCTAAATAAACTGAGAAGGATATCAGAGAACCCTGGGATCTGTTGCCCTGGAGTGATTTTTTTTGTCAGGCTGTCTCAGATTCTTTTGTCTTCTCAATGTGGTTTAGCTATGGATGGCACCTAGGATTTTGAATATCTTACCTTATAGGGTAATGGATGCAGATTTAATACCAACTCAGAAAGGTAATTGAGATACTTGAAGAAGCCAAATTTGCAGGGATATTGGGAAAGTGCAGAAAGTTCTGTTAACTGATTGCTTTTCAAAAGAGACTCAATGAGACAAACTGCCTTCTTCCATATTGTACTATTCCATGATCTTTATGCATCCTAGATAACCGGACAGCACTATCAGTCTATTATAAGTAAAGCATCTCAACCTTATTATGATATAACTTAGTGATGGATGGTAAGTTCTCAGGGCTGTATTGACCTATACATTTGAATTTATAAAATTTATAAAATATAACATTAATCCTGATTTTCCTTTCATTTTTTTCCTGATTAAATTCCCTTCCCACCGCATGCCATTTTTCCAGCTAAGAAGTCAGGCAAGTAACCAGCTGCAGGCTATTTCCATAGTTGGTTTTGTATAAAAGAGCTTGAATAAGGCTTCTCTCCAACTTTTCCCTTCATTCCTTGTGGAGAAGCGCAATAACCTCAGTTTAGCATCTCTGGCTGTTGATTGCAGGTACCGAAACTCGTGAGGCCCCTTTCGGTCATGGCTGACCATGGGTTGTATCCTCATTGTTCTAGCTTTCTGCTTCCCTGAAGCAATGTTGCTTGTGACTGAAGAGACTAATACCGGAGTGATACTCCCAGTCGCAGAGGTCACATCTGTATGTGATTGTTGAGCTGCTCGAACTGCTGCACTCCTTCCTGCGTGCCCGCTTGTTTGCTGCAGCACTCATCAGCTTCTTTTCCCCTGTTTTGAGGTGTTGGCTCAGGGTGCTTCTCCATCTCATGCAATCAGCTGCAAGTCATTCCTAGGACTCCGAAACAATAGCAAGTGCCTTCATGTCCCTCATGCAGACATCCTCGTAACGCAGCTGGAGTCACCCTGAAGGTCTCTTCCCGGATGCGAGCTCTCCATGGAGGATATCCTTTGGGATGTGGCCATCCTGCCTGAGCAAAGTGTACATGCTGGGAAGGCCAGCGCAAGATAGGACCGCTGCATTGGACACTCTATCTTGCTAGGATATTTCCAGAATACAGCAGACATTCCTCAAGTGGAAGGTGTTCAGCCTTCTCTCCTGTCTTGCATATGTAGTCCATGTTTCACTGCCATACGGCAGTGTGCTTATGACGCAGGCATTGTAGACTGAAACTCAGTATCTCAGAAATGTACAATCACTAAGGGAGGTACCTGTCAACTTGTATATTCAGGAAGGAAAGAGGTTAAATCACCATGCACATGTTATTATGTATGAAAAGATAGGTCAGCCCTGATTGCTAGCAAATTGTAGATCTGACAGTAGGTGAGGTGGATCACCTATACTCTGTGTGAAAAGGGTAACAGTTAAGGACAGCCTTTTAATTGACTGAGCTATTTCTGAAAATTATTCTCTATTATTATCTGCAAGAAACACAAATTAATCTATTATGGATTTCCCTTTTGTAAACCATTAAATGCAAACTAAATAAAACATGTTCTAATCAAACTGACATCCTTACATTCATGTTATAATAAATTACATTATTAAGTATGTTTGTGACTCACTATTAACACTGTGATCCCCTGGGCCCTGCCGTTTAGAATTAAACTGGGGTCAAATAATGGGTTGAGCTACAAGTGACAGCCAAAATCACAGACAATTTATTTGTTTACAATCAATGCATTTATTTTCCCTTCAAATACCTTTTGTAGCATTCACTTTGTAACTGTACACTCCTGGCTGTCATTTACTCAGAAGAGAGAGCAGTTTCTGCAATGTCACCACTAGACATGACCATCATTGTCGTCATGGCTGTCCTTCAATTCTAGGATGACGTCTACTTGGGGTTGTGCATTTCTGCTGAACAGGCCCATTCTCAACCCCCAAATCTTTGTACACTTGGGGCATGATGTTGCATGGGGCAGTGCGATCCGAAGAGCAGGAGTTGCTTCCTTTTCTTTCCTTCTCTGCCACCACACTGCTTCATCATTCCGGCTTTTGGACTCAAAAGCACAGTACAGCTTGATTGACAGGTTGTTACATTCTGAACAAATGGGAGCAAATTCCTTCCAGTCATTAATGTCAGTGCTAAATGTTTAATGGGGAGCTTCAGAGTGTCTTTAACTTTCTTTGTCCTCTTCTGAAACATTTGCCATTTAAAATGTGAAAAAACAGAGTCTCACTGGGGGATGCATTTTGCCCATCCAGACAACATTGTCCAGTCCATTGTGAAGGGTTTTTGCACAAGTTTTATCTGAATGCTTGCAGTGATAGCTTTCAAATGAACACCAGTATTTGTTTGACTGTCCTTCCATCAAAACTTGAAAATGTAGCAAAGGCACTGCTGATGGAATTTCCCTCATGTTCTTATGTGTTGCTGATACAAAGCCCAGGTCTCATTGCAGTGATGATATCATGGTGACCCCACCTCTTTAATGGGACTTTCATAGATTTGTGAGGGCTTTGGCATCAAACATGTGTCACCGTAACTATTAGATCTCCTCATCAGTGGTGGCCCTTTGAGAGAGGTGGCTCAGCAGTTACAAAAAGTGCGCCTCATATTCCAAAGTCTTTACTTCAGCACATAGAAGAGGTAGAATATTTGGCTGACAAGGTTTGGATTGACATATGGGCTTTCTTTCGGCACCATTCAAGGACAGGTCCGGGAGACCCAGCTACCTCCTCCCAAGTCCCACCCTACCCCACCCCTCTATTTATCTCACCCCCTTCCCTCCACATTCCTGATGAAGAGCTTATGCCCGAAACATCGACTCTCTTGCTTCTCAGATGCTGCCTAACCTGCTGTGCTTTCCTTTCGCCACACTTTTCAACTACAAGAACATTCCAATACAGGCAAAGTGTTTTGTATGCAGGTGAATTGAAGAGATTAAAAGTGGCTTGGAAAGCTGTTGCAAAGTGGGCAATGACACAGTAGCCACCTGGGTACCAGAGGTCATGTCTAACCATGGTGGTCAGTTTAGTTTTGGCACAGAGGCAACTGCGGTAAAAGAGTTGTCCATTTAAGCATTATTTAAAACACCAGAGGGTAGTTGATCATTGATGAGGTGAGTATGTACAGCCAGATAGACTGTAAATAGTATAAGGAGAAAGTGAGGTCTGCAGATGCTGGAGATCAGAGCTGAAAATGCCCGAAACGTCGATTCTCCTGTTCCCTGGATGCTGCCTGACCTGCTGCGCTTCTCCAGCAACACATTTTCAGCTGTTAATAGTATAAGGGCTATCACACAACCTGACTTGACAGTTGTCTGGATTTTGCAGACATCTGTTTTAGACGTCCCACTCATGATGATTGCATTCATATCACCATATTGCTGGATCATAAGAAAGATTGTTGGTCATCCAAAACCCTGGAGAACTGTCTGCAGAGCCTTATGATTACCAAACCACATGCTTTGATCAGGTCAATGAATACAATGATGAGTCCCTGATGTTGTGCTGGACATTTTTCTTAGATTTTCCTGGCAACCTAGGCCATGTCAGAGGTTCCTCCAGAAGATCTAAAGCTGCAATGTGACCAGAATCTTCCAATCCCACAACCAGCAAGTCTGGAGACAGGGTAGTAACTTAATTAGATTGGGTGGTGGTATCCCAGGATACTGCCAGCTTCCAGCTTCCAGTGGATTGTGTGCTAGGAATGCCCAAGCTTAAGCTTCCCATCCTGTCACTAATTAAGATTTTTCAGTGATTAATTAATAATGGGGAGCATCAAAGTATCTTTGTAAGCTTTTCAATTAATGACCACTTTAGGGCCTATTTCCACTAGGCCATAATTGCCTCAGCTCCGGGTGTGACTGAAAATACAGGCAGCCACCCAATTTGTTGAGCAGTGCAGGCAGCTTGTCAATGTGGAGACCAGGAGATGTTGTCCTGGCAACAGACACAGCCACCTCGATGGCATAGCTGAGTGCTAGAGCTGCTGGACTCCAATTGGCCAAAAACCTCTGGCATGCAGTACATCATCAATCAGGGTCCTTATCCCAGTCAATACCCACTGGGACCAATTTGGTGCCTGATTACTAGAAGATCCAATAGATTTTCAGACCTTAATGAAATGTGAATTTCTCCCCACTGATTACAGAATCCACCATAACTCTGGCAGGATTTCCTTAATCACAGGACACAGGCAATTTAGGAGAATGTGTGCTCGGATTTTCTCTGGTTTGGACAAACGTTTCCACAGCCTGTTTTATCTTTTTGAAGATAGTTGTAGTTGTCACATTCCTGAAGTCCAGGGGATTTATTTTTCTTCCTAAATCTAAAGGATAAGTAAATAGAGTTTTGATGTGAGCAAATGTCCACGATCTTTGAAGACCTGAGCTATTAGGGCCACAGGCTTTGTTGTTTTTCATCTGTGTGATTTATTGTTGCAGTTTGCTCACTGTTGGTGGTCCAGCCATATCTCCTACCACAGTGCACCAGAGGATAGAGGTGGTTATTGCCAAGATTGCAAGAGCAAGGAGAGGGTTTCTCCATGGTGACAACCAGCATTTGTTTGACTTGGTTGGAGCCTGACAGAAGCACTGGTGATCAATTTTTGGGGGCTTGCTCTAAGCCCACAGCCTCAGCTTCAGGATCACCCATTATTGCCATGGTGAGGAGCTCCCTTCTTCCCTACTGCCTAACTGGGAAGATTCTGGAAAGGTGTTTACCATGAGGCATACTGGCAGGGATGCCAGTTCTGCTTAATTGGGCTGTTAATTGGATCAATTGGCTGCCTAGAGGGTAGCTGTATCACTCAAGTTCTGTCCAGTGGTAATGTGTCATGAAAGTGGAAAGGCATGAGGATCCCCTCCTGACAGCTTCCCTCACTATATTTCCAGCATCTTCCCTAACATCCAGCTATTTGCAAAATGAGGTTCTTTGCATTGGTACTGACAGCATCTTGCATTCCTGATGAAGAGCTTGTGCCCGAAATGTTGACACTCTTGCTCTTCAGATGCTTTTCCAGCACTACACTTTTTGACTCTTACATTGTGCGCCAAGTATAGGCGAAGGTGTTTTATTAGCTGAGATTAATCGGAATGGAGCTTTTGGCTTCAGGAGCTGCTATTGACAATAATGTTGCCATTAAATGTACTTGTTTGCCTCTGGAAAGGTATCAAACAGTCTGGAAAGCTACTATTAAATTGGGGTGTATATCTCTCTCACTCTACAGGGTCTTCAATTATTTCACAAATGACCTTTCTACCTTTTACACTTTAACAAAGGGTTGTGTGTCCAAGTAATCCTGTATGTGATAATAATTAGGTGCTGTTTTATTTCTGGATCTTCTAGTTTGTTCTGTCAAAGAATAACAAGTATTATAAGAAACAACATTGGAGTTTAATTATACAAGGTTCCTGCTTCTGATGAGGGCCACCTAGTGCCCACGTAACAATATGCAAGGATCATGATCACTCAGCTTATTGTCATCCTCTAAATTAACATCGTGAAAATAATCATTTCGAGAATGATCTGGCTAACAGCTAAAAATGCATTAAGTAAAGAACTATTTAAGAAATCAACAACATCATACAATAACAGTAACTTCTTCTGGTGGTACACAGGAAAGCTACGTTACATCACTAGGCCCATACATATCAAAGAGTGAGCCTCCATTTTGTCTCCAATGCAATTTTTAAGTCAAATAGTTGTTTCTCCAGCAAAATATTATGGAGAATCCTGTGACAGTTATACTGAGGTCAAATTCCTTTATATAACAATATTGGTCTTCATAAATGTATTGCCACAGAACTAAAAAAACATTCCAACTGCACTGGGAATAGGAAACTATTCATTAAAATGTCAATTTATGTATCCCTTTCTGCCTTTTTCCAAGGCATGAAATAGCTGAATTAAAAGCTAACAACTAGACATCAGTGCTAAAACATTACAATTAAAGCTGGTGTATTGATCAATTTGTAAATTAGTATAATATGAAAACATACCAAAATTAAATAAATCTAATGCTCTGTTTGGTTAAAACTGTCCTACAGGTCTATTGATTAATTGCTGCAAGGTGCAACTTGGTGTGATGCGAGTTGCAGATGTGAGTTTTCACTACTTGTGTCGACTGCTTGATATATTTGTGGTGCCCGCAGGTACTGCGATAAAAAGCACTGCAGAGTGACAAAAGGACAGATTACTTAGGAGCATTCACCAACATGTACGTTCATGCAAAAGCTTTCTTTCATTTCTAATCTGATTTGGCAGATCTAACACAACTCTAAGTCTGTTGATTTTGACTTGTATACATTTTATAAAACAAATTCAAAAATTAATATGATATAGGTTTCTGACATGCTGAGAATGGTGGTGTAGGAGCTTTGTGGGGGTGTGCAGAGGTGAATGCAATGGTTATGTGGGAAGCCCATAAGTACATTCAGCGCACCTTATAATAATTTTACTTCTACTTTTTGCATCCATTCAAGGCCTGTTTCCACACTGTAAGTAATCTAATCTAATCTAAAAAAAACTCATCTCCAGTATATAAAAGAACAATGCACATTGACAGAGTTTCACGTTGAGGTGAAGAGAGGAACAAGTGTCAGAATAATTTCTGAGTCCAAATGGGCAAGGGTTGTGCATTGACCCTTCCTTGGATGCGCTGCTGCAGGAGTAAGAGAGAAATAGTCTTTCTTAGAGGAAAAAACTTGTAGCTGAGACCAGAAGATAATGTGATATTATAGACTTCAGAACTTTAATAATGGTTCATGGACTGAAGGAATCAGCAAAAGATAAACAAAAAGAAGCAGCAGTAACTGTCTGGAATAAGCTGTTAAGGGACAAAGACACACTGAGACTGAAAGCAATTAGCTACGTGTTTGCAAGATTACACAAACAAAACTGCTTTGACACCTTCTGGATAAACTAGATGCCTTATTGCCACGAAGGACAAGAACTGTCTGCAGAAGATTTTAAGGAGTTAATCACAGGAAAGCTGTTTATTCAAACAGACAGTCAATGCCAAATGTAACATGGAAAAGCAAAGCTACTTTTGATAAGGCAAGCTGCAGACTTGCAGTAATTTGGATGAAAGGACTTTAAGAAATCATCAATCTATTACCTCATAAACTTGAAGGACAAAAATTTGTATAAGAATCCAACACCAGAACTCCACCATTAGCAAAACTCTGGAGAACAACTTTACGTAAGGATCAAACCCTAGACACTTCCAGAGATGACTGTTAGCAGGAATATGGCCAAGTTCCACTATTGACCAGGTAAGAGGCAAGTTGGGCTGTTAGGCTTAACTTACTTGCTTGAGGGGTTTATTTTGGTTGCTACATCCAATAAAGTTTAAATAATTGTTTCAATGCATGATTATCTGTGAGATTTCTTAATAGGTAGCTGAATTAATTGTAGCTTGTGGTGATTTACTCAACAGTATGGTGAGTGGTTACCAAGGAGGTCAGTAGGAAGAATATAGTGCTGCACTCCTGGATTTTGTATAGAAAATAGTTTAATGACTGAGACCAGCCAAGGCAGGAAAACACAGTAACACATTAACCAACATTCCTGAGCACATCTCCCTGCAGAATATTGAACTTAACATCACAATCATCAATAATCATGATGATGTAGTGATGATGAGTCACATGATTCAGTAGACAGCTAAAGCTGGAAGGTGACAGAAGCTACTTTCAAGTGTGAAGAGCATATCTGTATGAAGATCAAGCTGTAAAGACAGAGTACTCACAGAAAGTTCCTCCAACAATATTACTTTGGGAGACTAAACAAAGTTAGACCCCAAATACAAATCCAAACATGATGGACCCAGAGAAAGCAAAAAGAAACATCAAACTCAGCAACTGTAGTGAACCTTGTGGTCAAGAAGATCCAAGAATATTTTGAAGACTCACCAGGATGTTGGAACAACATGGAAACAGCAGAAAAGGCTTAAATATAGAACGAGAGACCAGAGAGCAATGAGCATCAACCTGAAGCAGGAGCAGCAGGACACACACAGGAACAGCTCTAGGAATAATGTTAAGCATGGAAACCAGCCTGCTACTCCTGCAAGCTTTCCAGGCTATTAAGGGACTGTTTCAGGTTCACGAATTGGAGAAGGGAAAGAAAAGGTTTATCAGATTCAGAACTCTTCACGATTCGAAGGTCAAGCTTAGAGCATTGCTTTAAACTTTGGGAAGCATTGCTAATAGTGCCCATTAGTAGATCGGGCATTGATGAGAACGCAGCATTGTGCAAAGAGATATTATTGGTGTTTAAAAAATTTCATTGAAGTTTCATTATCAGACGGTGAAGGAAGCAGAGACTTGGCAAAAGCATAGATTTCTTCTTAATGATGTTTATAGGCTGACAGAGAATTGCACTAATGAAGGATTGAAGGCAGAATGAATATGCAACTAGATTATTGCTAGGGTGCCAGACAAGACCTTTCATACCTTTTATGAGCTAGAGGAGATATATTGTTAAATAAAGAGCAAATTGTTCAATAAACAGAACATTGGAAACAGAACAGGATGTTCATATGCCACCTGCTGGTCTGCCTCCCAATGGCCAAGTCTGCCCCTGTTAAAGTACGATTTGGAGATGCTGGTGTTTGACTGGGGTGTACAAAGTTAAAAATCACGCAACACCAGGTTATAGTCCAACAGGTTTAATTGGAAGCACACTAGCTTTCGGAGTGTCGCTCCTTCATCAGTCGGCACTATCACTTGATGAAGGTGCGACGCTCCGAAAGCTAGTGTGCTTCCAATTAAACTTGTTGGACTATAACCTGGTGTTGTGGGATTTTTTAACCCTGTTTAAGTAAAGAAGTCATTGTTGAAGGCCTCATTGAAGTGGATCACAGCAGTCAGAGTAGGGATGTGAGCAACATACCCCTATCTCTGATGAAGCTACACAAACTATGTAGAAATAACCAGAAAAAATAAGAGTGAAGTGTTATTTGATTAATTTTTGGCCTTTATTTTGCTCGTGTAAATTTTCATTCCTGGTCAGCACTTTCCCATTCATTCCTGGGAAGATGAAGAATGTAAAGCCATGAGTATTTTTTAAAAAAGATGCATGTTGTCAAAGCTTTTTGTATTGCACTCATCAGGACATTTTACAAGAATAGCAAGAGGGAAATCAACGTTTGTACTGCATGAGGGGAGAGTGAGTTGGTTGGCAAGTGGACTGTGACTGGTAGTGGCTGTGGAGAATGAACCCATTAACACTGTTTGAGAGTTGACAGCTAGGCTTATTAAATTTTAAACCAGGCTGGTTGACTTTGATTCATCAGGATATTGTGAATCAGGCACCAATGTAACCATCCCTGTAGGCCTCTTAGAAAATAAACTAAATTTGTATCACAGAAAGTGCACTATTGCAGATGAAGTTAGGACAAGCTTGAGTACTTCTGCTATTTTCGGAAGGCCAATTCTTTTCACATTATTAACCTGTATCAGAATTATTTTGAATTGTTGTCTTTTTGGAGGAGCAAGTTGCACAGATACAACAACATTGGAAAATAACATATTATATGCTTTATGGATTGTGGATAATAAGTTATTATAACAACTTAATATAGAGGCTCACTTCTTTTTGCATAGAGCCTTCAAGAAGGAGATCTGCCATTAGTGCTGTCTTTAATCAGAGTAAGGCTAATGTTCTCAAAGTATTTTTAGTGTGAGGTTTCTAACAGTTTTGTCACAATGCTTTTGTTGCAATAATCCATTCCAGTTTTTTTTAATCAATGAGTACTTTACTTTGATGTATTCTTATCCACAAAATTGATTAGTTGATTTGAGCATCGATCAGACATTTGTAATAAGTACAGTAAAAGAAATTCCATATTATCTGGTTGTCAAAAGATAGCACAAAGAATTCATCAATAATGTTTACAGCAATCCTGATTCTCACTTTTGATCCCACATCAATGTTAAAGCAGAGATGATGCAAAACTATCAGCATTTGAAAGAAGCATGACAGAGCTGCCTTGCAACCTTAGGTTAAGGCAAGTAATGTAAATATTTAATTCCAACACTCTTTTATCTGTATGTTGTTAAATTATTCAAAGTGGTTTCTCCATCCTAGAATGTCCAATCACAAGAGACATTTTCAGAAAGCCTGTCAAGAAACAAGTCTTAACGTGTACAGAATATCAACAAGAGTAAGAATGTTGAGCTTTATTCAACACATTAGCACAGACGTACTGGTCTGAATGATCCCTTATTCTGTATGGTAGCCTCTGTACCAGAATGAGAATGATATTATAATGTGTGGATTTAGATAATACAAAGCTATTAACTTTGACCATTCCATTTTGTTTTATAGTGCTTAGAATCAGGATGGTTACAACACAACAAGCAGCCATTTGGCCCATCACTTCTGTTCTGTCTCTCTAAAGGACTAACTTACTCAATGCCATTCACCAGCCTTCTCCTCGTAGCCCTGCAAATTCTTTTTCTTTCAGATAATAATCCGATTCCCTCTTAAATACTTCTTAAACAGTTGATGGATTGTTTTTAGAACATCGGCCTATGGGTATTGCGAAACATGCCAACGTATATCACAGAAGCATAAGCGAAAGGTAAAAATCAATGCAAGCCAACAGTATGTAGCTGTTGGGATGGGTAAACTAAAGGAGAGATGGGTGTGTTAATAATTGCATTTTCAGTGTGAGGGGTCTAGGTAGCTGAATACACAACTGTAGATAGGGGGACAGATTGAAGAGTGCAAAATAGCTAAGTGTCAGATTGAGACACGATTAGTTTAGATGCAGTTTGAGAGGCTGGAGGAAGTTTTAAAAAATAGGAAGAGGCAAAATGATATAAACATGCTGAAAATTTGAAATGAGAGGTATTGCTGGCTAAATCAAATGAAAATCAGCAAGATCAGGGTGGTTGAGAGAGACGGTAGGCCAGATTTTATTAGCACATGTCATCAGAGTAGTGTAAGATCCAGATTGCTTTATGGATAGGAAACAGAACTTTAGAATGAGCTGAACAGCTTGAGGACAGTATTGGAAATTAGTTTAGAAGGGACAAAGACATGATGAGGGTTTCTGCAGCAGGTGAGCTGAGATTAATTGGTAATGACAGAGCTTGGTAATATTATGGAGCAGGAGATAGCCTCACTTTGGGAAGAAGAGGACATCAGCTTCAGAAGCCAATGTGGGTCAGATAAGACATGAAGTTTCTGAACAGAGTGGTTAAATCTCAGATTGCAGTAGGATTTCAGCACAGACAATACTGAACCATTGAGAGCTGCAATAAGATTTCTGTACTGACAGTGCTGACCATAGAGAGCTACAGTAGGATTTCTGTACTGACAGTGCTGACCATAGAGAGCTGCAGAAGGATTTCTGTACTGACAGTGCTGACCATAGAGAGCTGCAGTAGGATTTCTGTACTGACAGTGCTGACCATAGAGAGCTGCAGAAGGATTTCTGTACTGACAGTGCTGACCATAGAGAGCTGCAGAAGGATTTCTGTACTGACAGTGCTGACCATAGAGAGCTGCAGTAGGATTTCTGTATATACAGTGCTGACCATAGAGAGATACAGTAGGATTAATGTACTGACAGTGCTGACCACAGTGAGCAGCAGTAGGATTTCTGCACTGACAGTGCTGACCATAGAGAGCTGCAACAGGATTTCTGTACAGACAGTGCTGGCCATAGGGAGCTGCACTAGGATTTCTGTACTGTCAGTGCTCACCATAGAGAGCTGCAGTAGGATTTCTGTATTGACAGTGCTGACCATAGAGAGCTGCAGTAGGATTTCTGTACTGACTGAACTGACCATAGAGAGCTGCAGTTGGGTTTATATACTGACAGTGCTGACTATTGGGAGCTGCAGTAGGATTTCTGTACTGACAGTGCTGAATCATTGAGCAGTAACATTTCCCTAATATCAGTGCTAGACAATTAAAAGCGTTGACAGTTCTGGACCATTGAGGATAGCAGTGGGGTTTCAGTACAACAGCACTGAACCATTGAGAATTAATGAATTGTTTCTGTGCTGACAGTGCCAGACCATTGGGAATTACAGTAGGATTTCTGCATTGACAAGTCTGAACCACTGAGACCTGAGATCAGATTTCTGAACAGATATGACATTAATGACTGGCACTCATATTTTTTACAAGGACATTTGTAAACAATGCATTAAACCTTTTATATTCTCTACAGTTTAATGACTTAATTTGACTGCACATGATTAATTATTAGAATAATTGCTTTTACTTAGCACATTATCACTTTGTAGCTTTTAACTATCTTCAGTTGCAACCTTTTTTTATTCATTCATGGTTATGTTAATATTGCTGGCTAGGCCTTCACTTATTACTTATCCCTTGAACTGAGGAGCTTGCTTGGACATTTCAGAAGACAGTTAAGAGTTAACCACATTGCTGTGGGTCAGGATTCTCATGTAGGCCAGACTGGGCAAGATTTTATCCCTTAAAAGACATTGCAAACCAGATATATCTTAATGTCATAGAGCGATAGACTCCTACAGCACCAAAACAGGCCCTTTGGCCTAGACTGGTCCCTGCCAATCAAAAATGTCCGTCCACTCTAACCCCATTTTCCTGCACTTGGCCAATATCTTTCTAATCCTTTCCTATCTATATATTTGTCCAAATGCCTTTTAAATGTTATTAATGTACCCACCTCAACCATTTTTGCTGGCAGCTCATTTCGCATGCGTACCACCCTCTATGTAAAAATGTTACCCCTCTGGTTCCCTTATGTTGTTTTCCCGCTCACCCTAAACTGATGCCTTCTAGTCCTCAATTCCCCAAGCCTGGGAAAAAGTCTGAGTGGATTTACTCTATCCATGCCTCTCATGATCTTATACACTTCTATAAACTCCCCCCTCAGTTGCCTATACACTCTAAAAAGAAAAGCCCTAGCTTGTTAATCTCTCCCCATAACACAGATCATTGAGTCCAGGCACCATCCTTGTAAATTTCTTCTGCACTTTTTCCAGTTTAATAACATCCTTCCTATAACAAGGTGACCAAAGCTGAACACAATGCTCCAAGTGCAGCCTCACCAACGTCCTGTATAATTACAACAGAACTTCCCAACTTCTAAACTCAATGCCCTGACTGATGAAGCCAGTGTGCCAAAAGCCTTCTTCATTGCCATGTCTACCTGTGATTCCACTTTCAGAGAACTGTGAACCTGAACTCCAAGATCCCTCTGTTTCACTATACTCCTTAAGGCCCGAACATTCACCATGACACTCCTACCTTAACTTGATGTTCCAAAATGCAAGACCTCACACTTATTTATATTAAAATCTATTTGCCATTTCTAGCCACTTTCCCAGCTGATCAAGATCCTGCTGCAATTTCTGATAAGCTTCCTCACTGTCCACAGTCTATTTTAGTGTCATCAGCAAATGTCGTCATTCTCAATGAAAAAATGGTTGACTTATGACATTGAGACTAGAGCTGTTTTGATCTACTTATTTCAAAAAAGATATTTTTGCCATAGAGAGCGTGCAACAAAGTTGTTCCCTAGATGCTGGGACTGTCTTATGAAGAGAGATTGGGCAATATGGACAGGTTTTCTCTCGGGTTTTGAAGAATGAGAGCTGATTTCATTGAAATGTACTTAAATGTTTAATAATTTCACCCTTTGTAAACTTACTTAATATTTAAAATGGATAGGCAGGGTAAAGGCAGGTAAGATGTTTCCCCTTGTTGGGGAGTCTAGATACAGGGGCAAAATTTAAAAACAAGGGAGATGCCATTGGGATCCGAAATGAGAATTTGGTTTTTTGTGAGCCTTTGGAATTCTCTACCAGAGAGAGTGGTGGAAACTTAGCCTTTGATTATGTTTAAGGTAGAGATTGACAGATTACAGATTACCAATGGTATATAGAGTCATGGGGATGGGGTGACTAAAACACCATTGATCTGTTTGGATTGTAATGGATGCCTGGGCAGGCTCAATGCCTGAATAACCTATTCCTGTTCCTGTGTTCCTATATCAGCCCTAGCCTGTGGTTGACAGGTGCAATTGCATTACCATTGCACCACCATCTCCCTAGTTTACATTCCTATAGCACCCTCTGCTTGTCTGGTAGCTGCAGGTTATTAAACAATGCAGCAAAATAAATGTAAATGAAAAAGTAATTCTCTAATGGAGAACTACAGCCATGTATGAACCCAAAGATTAAGGTCAGATTGTACTTGTTGAGTTATTGAAAGAAATTATGGAAGTATTGAGAGGTAAAACAGTTGAAGAAGAGGTTGTGCTGGCATAGGAGAAGGAGGGCCATTTAGTCCCTCATACGTGTTCCAAACTTTAGTAGATCATGGCTGATCTCCAGGCTAACACCAGACAATTGCCTTTGCTCCATACTGTTAATATCTTTAGTTAACAAAAATTGAATCATTTCAGATTTCAGAACTGATCTAGCATTAATTAACATATGCAAAACAGAATTTCAAACTTCCATAGTCTTTTGGGTGAAGAAGTGTCACCTAATTTTACTCACGAAAGATCGCGTTCCTTTTTTTTAACATGCTACCACTGCCTCAGACTGTCCAACCAGCACAAAGAGTTTCTCTCTATCAATCTTATCTGTTCCCTCAATATCTTGAAAACTTCAATCAAATCACCCTTCAACCTCCTAAATTCTGGGAAATACAACTCCAGTTGTTTAATTGTTTCTTACAATTTAATCCATGGAGTTGAGGCATCAAAACTACATTATGCTCCCTCATAGGGTGAGGTGTCCTTCCTAAGCTGTGATGTCCAGAACTGCTCACAATATTCCATGTGAAATCTATGGCTTTCTATGGCTGAATCATGACTTCAACTCCTTTGAAATCTAGCTCACATGATATTAAACCAATATTCCTTTAACCTTTTTGATTTTTTTGCATATGTTCATGGTACTTTTATGATTTGTGGATTTCAAAATCACTTTATCATTTCACTGTTTCAACCTAATCTCCATTTAAGTACTCTGTTCTAATCCCTTTTAGGTTTGAGGCAAATAATTCATATTTGCCTGCCTTGAAATGAATTTGCCCACTTAATTAAACTTTCAATATTTCTTGGCAATGTTATACTTCCATCTGCAATGGTGAGAATGCCATATATCTTTGTGCCATCAACAGATTTATATTCATGGCTTTCAGTTTTGACATCTGAGTCCTTATTGAATGGCCTGAATACAGATCCTGTAGGACACCACCAATTAAATCCTGACAACTAGAGAGCCAGCTGATTTTCCTTACTCTCTATATTCAGCAAGATTCCCAGGCAGGACAATAGTTTGCCTTTAAAAACCATGCACTTCAACCTTAACTACCAACTTCTTCTGAGGGTCTTTAACAAATGCTTCCTGTAATCACACTGTTCACTAGATCAGTTGTATCTTAACTGAATTAAAATATATTTGCAAGAATGACCAACATCTTAGAAGTCCAAGTTGATCAGCTGAAAATGGGTTCAAGATATTCAGGCTTGCCATCCTTATCCGCAAACTCTAGCAATTTTGTAATTAAAGTTGTTAGGCTCATTGGTCCATAACTTTGTGGCTTTCCTTAGTCACTTCTCTTTCTTCAATTCTTCAATCCAAAGAAATATATTTTTTAGAAGTTTATTCAAAGGATAGGGGCATACATAGCTAGGTCAACTTTTTTGCCCATCCTAAATTATCCTTGGTAGTGATTGATGATGTTAAGCTGTGTTCTTGAACCACTGAATTACATGAAATCATAGGGACACTCACAATGCTGTTAGAGAGGGAGTTCCAGGATACTCCCCCAACAACACTGAAGGAACAGCGTTATGTTTTCAAGTCAGGATGTGAATGGTTTGGAGAGGAACTTGTAAGTGATGATTTTTCCATACAATTGCTCCTCGTGTCCGAAATGGTAGAAGTCATGAGTTTGGAAGGTGCTGTTGAAGGAGCCTTGGTGAGTTTCTGCAATGTATCTCGTGGATGCTCCAACCGGCTCTCATTGTGTGTCAGTGGGGAAGGGAGTGACTGTTGAAGGTGATGGATGGGGAGCCAGTCAAGCAGGCTGCCTTGTCCCGGACGGTGCCAAACCTCTTGATGTTGGAGCTGCTCCCACCTAGGCAAGTACGGAGACATTCTGATTTTAAATCAAGAGAACATTTAAATATTGTGGATAGATCATCTTCAATGTCCACATTTCCTTTTAAGTCCTGCGTTGGAAACCATCTGATCCCAGCGTCATGTCCATCTTTAGCACCAATATTTTCTTCATTGTCGTTTTGTTGCTTAGGTTAATTTTGACAAATTACTGTCCTTATTATTTTCCTTAGCATGCTAACCTCTTCCTTTACTGTAAATACTGAAACAATGTAATTGTTCAACATGTTCATCATTTCTTTATTTTAATTGACAATATTTCAATGTTAACAATTTTTAAATTTTAGCCCACTTTATTCGAGATCATCCCATTTTTCCTAGAAAAATTGTATGACTTTTGACCGGATCCCAAACTCCAGAGATAGATTATTTGCATAAAGGGGCCACGACACTGATCTCTCCCATTGTTCACACAAGAATAAACGATTTCAGAAAAATTTATTCTATGATATTATGAACAAATGTCAGAACAATCTTTATTTTACAACAGCTATGTAAAAAAAATGCATTCCAAAAATTTGTGCAGAATGAATTCTTAAAAATATTTCTGTTTTTGTCATTTCCAATAATGAATTCACCATTAGACTTCCCAGTAGCAGCTTAATATAATCATTTTGTCTCAACGTATAGTTACTTGTTTCATCCCATGCCTACAGATGAAACTGCAGCCTTGTTCTAGCCCATTTGGGGATTTACAATTCACACCATCCTTTGACTCTTCCTTTGAAAGATCCTCCACAGTAACACCATGCTATGTGCTTGGATATTGACTGAGGGAGGGCTAAATCTTCAAAATAGTGCCACATGATTGCTTATGTCCTCCTGGCAATGCAAATAACTCAATTTAACATTTCATCAGAAAGAGTTTAGTACTTAGGGTGTAAATTGATGACGACTCAAACAGGAATAAGAACCTCCAGGCATGATGTGAAGTTAAATATTTCCATCTACTGGAGAGGTAGTGTAAATGAATTTGAGTAAGATCTACAACCCACGAGACTAGGACACAAATCATTCTGCGTACCTATAACCCATTTATGAACCCAGAAATCTGTATACTGAAAATAGCTGAGCTAAAAGTAGACAGTTCATTGAATGAAGGTGTTCAGAACTTTGTGAGATATGACTCTATTCATATTACAGGCAGTCCCAGGTTGTAAAAAGGTTCCATTCTTGAATCCACTTGTAAATCAATATGTATGCAAGCTATAACACAATTCTGGATATTATGATGTGGCCATTCATAAGTGCAGGAAATGTTCATATGTCAGATCTTTAAAATCACATCACTATATGAGATCACGTTTGTAAGTAAGAGTGCCCATAAGTCAGACGTTCATAAATCAGGGACCCCTGTATACAAGTTCTATTTTCCATAGTCTAATTAACAAGACTTGGGTTGTTGTACCAATAGATTTAACAAGTGGTTTGAAAAGAGTCCCAAGGTGCTTTACAGCCAATTGTTTGTAGTGCAGTCACAGTTATAATGTAGAAATTTACACACAAGTACCTGCAAGCAGCAGCATGTTAATGACCAGATGCTCTGTTTTTGTGATATTGACTGAGGGAGGGCTAAATCTTCAAAATAGTGCCACATGATTGCTTATGTCCTCCTGGCAATGCAAATAACTCAATTTAACATTTCATCAGAAAGAATTTGAAACTGAAAGGTTTGCTGCAGGTGATTTCATTGGAAAGTTTGATTATTGACTGGGTTGGTAGTAATGTTTAACAAATCAACATGAAACAGCTATTGACCTAGACACTCTTTGAGCAAGTCACACAGAGCGTTGTTCCCTCTTTCAGGCAAGTCACAAACCCAGTGATTCCCGCCTGTCTCTTTGTCAGTAACCAGCACAGGGAACTAAAGTAAAGGGAGAAAATATAAGAGATGAGAAAGCCACAGATGTTTTATTTTTGCTATTTCTCTTGTTCTGTGCAATTGCCAATGGGAATTTCAGCTGTTTTTTTCAATTATGTGATACTTTAATCTTGAAATGTTCATGGTCTCTAATTACTATGTTTCACCTTGACTTTTCAGAATCTTCACTAATACTTGTTTGACAATGAGTTTATCAACTCTTGAAAGGGAACTGTATCTTTTACAATTAAATTGGATTGTTGTTGGTAGTAAAATAACTTAATTGCTGAAAAAAGATACATTTTTCAAAATTCATAATCTCACAGTAATCAGGACAGTTAGTAAGAATATCAATTTAAGCATAAAATTAGCATTTAAACTATATGAGAGGGGAATGGTGATTGTTTGGCAAGTGGACTCTGACTCATAGTGGCAAAACCTGAGAGAATTGTAAACACTGAGTAGGAGAGTGTAGAACTTCAAAAGGACATTGACAAGTTGGTGGATGGATAGATAGGTTGCAGCTGAAATTCAATTAAGAAAAGTGTATGGATGCATTTGGTACAAAGGTCATTGAGAGACAATATAAAATAAAGAATATTCTTTCAAAAGGGTTTGAAGGTGCAGCGAGACCTGGGTGTGTCTGTACATGTGTCATTAAAGATGGTAAGACAGATGGAGAGAGCTGTTACTAAATAGTACATTAATAGGGACACGAGAAGGGAAATTATGATGAACGTCTTTAAGACGCTGATTAGACCTCAGCTGGATTATTATGTATGGTTTGGCCATGACAATATAGGAAAGATGTGAATGCATTGGAGGGAGTGCAGAAAATGCTTATGAGAATAATTCCAGGAATGAGAAACTTCAGTCAGGAGGAAACATTAGAGAAGTTAAGGCTGTTGTCCTTGGAAAGGAGGAGGCTAAGAGGAGATTTGATATGAGCTTTCAAAACCAGGAGGGACCTGCAAATAGCAGATAGGGAGAAATTGTTCCCACTTGTAAAAGGATTGCAAACTAGGGGGCAGGTTTTTAAAGTGTTTTACAAAAAAAGTGATTGTAAGCAGCACACCTCTAAGCTGTGCAGTTATGTGGCTGCACTGAGTTTCCTTTGAGGTCCTTCATGCCAATCAGAGTGTGCATACATTAACTAATGGTTCTGAAAGTCGATGCCATACACAGACCTTGGAGGTTTGCACACCCTTAAAGATTAGAGGCAATGTGATGTGAGGACAATCTTTCACACAATGAGTAGTTAGGTTCTGAAATGCACTGTCTGGAAATGTGGGGACAGCAGGTTCAATTGAGGCATTCAAGAAGGCTCTAGATGATTATTGAAAGAGAAACAATGTGCAGCAGTATGAGGAAAGGCAGCAAATTGCATTCAGAAAATGCTCAAAAATCTAATGCAGACAAGATAAGCCTCTTTCCACACTGTAACAATTCTGTGAAATGCATCAATTAATGATAATTGACAGTTAAGTGCAAGACTTTGTTAAAGTTATACCAGGCAGGTTGACTCTGATTGTTCAAGGCAGTACCTTGAGAAATGAGTCAGCAAGGCTGAACAGGCTGGGGCTATTTTCCCAGGAGCATCAGAGGTTGAGGGGTGACCTTATAAAGTTTTATTAAATCATGAGAGGCACCGATAGAGTGAATAACCAAAGTCTTTCACAAGGTAAGGGAGTCCAAAACTAGAGGGCATAAGTTTACGGTGAGAGGGGAATGATTTAAAACGGTCCTAAGAGGCAACTTTTTCAAGGCTAGTGCATGTATGGAACAAGCTGCCAAATAAAGTGGTGGAGGCTGATACAATTATATTTAAAAAGGCATCTGAATGTGTATATTAATAGGAAGGTTAGAGGAATATGGACCAAATGCTGGCATATGGGACTAGATTAATTTAGGATATCTGGTCGTCATGGACGGGTTGGACCAAAGGGTTTGCATCTCTGCTGTACATCTCTATGATTCTAAATGGTTGTCACCTAGTTGACACAGACACAGTATGTCTACATGTTTAAATAGGACTTTGTGTAAAAGCATGTGTAACTTGCAGTGCACCACACTGTGGGCCTGACTGATATTCCTAGATTGGTTATCAGCATATTTCTTTGCATTCTTGGGATTTTCCAGCAAATGTTGTCCAATTGCAGAATCACATCTAACGTTCGACACCGTGTTGTGAGTTTTACATGTGTAGGCTGATTAGATATGGTCAATACCATGTTTGTTAAGAGCAGCTAAAGGGCTATGTTGTTTGAAATGCTCTGCCATCTGCAAAAATATGTTAATATACAGGGGTCTGTTGTTGTAGCAGGAAGAATGTGTGTGCATTATAACTGTTGCAACTCATCAAAGTAAGTGACAGCTATTCATTAGTTTATTTCTCAGGGCAATGTCTTGACCACTCAAAGGCAACTTACCTGAATTAAAATTTAAACAAAGCTTCACAATTCACAGTGAAACATTATTACCTGGTGTATTCTCGATGGCAATACCTCTACCAGTCAGAGACCAGATTCTCCTTTCATATTCCATATTACGTATTACACTCTCCTTTTATACATGGGTTTTTTTCTTTAGTTGAAATTCTGTGAATTGTCCTAATGAGTGCAAGACTAAAGATGTTAACAAAATTTGTCTTTGTTCAGTAATGCTTAAAGTAGAATGACTGTCAGGAAACATTCACTTCATTTAGTTACATATTCTCTTAGCTTGATGCTAAAAATTCAATTCACCTATGAAGCATTTTTCACGTAAATCACATTTATTGCCAATCTGTCTACAGCCAAAATCAATCCATTTGGAAAATATTAGCAGAAATGATCATTTGTAAGTTATGATAATTCCCTCAGTATAGTTGTTGAATCCTTTAACTTTCTACATTAATTTTAAGTTTAGAATACATCTAACCAGAATAGAAATAATTTATTTCCTTTCCCAGTCTAATAACTTTTAAGCCCAGAATTCACTTCACAGTTAGGATTTTTCCTAGCAATCCTCACTCGAGACTAAGCTCGGTGAATTTTCAAGCCTTCTCTTCAATCATCATGAATTTTGCTTTTTCAACCCAACGTGAGGTCCCACCCATACTGTTGTGCAGCGAACTTTAGAGACTTTCAGCTTCTCATTGCTCTCTGTCCAGAACCACAGCAGATGAATTTGTCCATGAATTTCAGGTAACTCTTGGAACCCCACTCCTCTATTCATCTCTATGGTAATGTGAATGACGTAAACCTTATATCCAGACAAAAATATTGATTAACCACCAATGAGAATCCCTATTCCTCTTTCATTTGGAAGTAAATGGCCAGTTTAAAATATAATTTTATAACTTGGCATTCTCAACACCTTCCTGCAACTTTGGAGATTAATAGTTTAACTATTGTTATCATAAATGCTGCTGCAATTGTCTCCCATTGGGAACACTTACACCTTCTTTCCAGTGAACCAACCTGAACTTCCATTTAGTCAGTAACAGACACATCTCTAAACCGGTTGTTAGGCAGCCTGTGGAACAGGTCACGTGACCTACTTCATATCCTCAAAAATTAAAGATACCATTCCAAAACATATGTCTATAATCCTCATTTTTGCAACACAGTGAGCATCTTCCCACACAAAATAGAAGTTGAATTCATCTCATAAATATAGTGAAAGAAGTGAAATAGTTCCACAAAGCAGATGGCAGATGCTGTAATGGTTCTTTTTCTTGCATTTATCAGTTGTAATGGAAAGTGTTGTGGTTAAATATTTTCCATGGCAACTCTCTTTTAGCTATCTTACAAGAAAAGAAGGAATCATTACGACAAGTTGTTAATACAGTTGCAGAATCCCACTTCTAATCTGGAAAGCTGATTCACGTATCAGCTATTTTTCATTTTGGTGCAGCAACTAAAGTTCAATATCTGCAGATAGATGTGAACCTCGTTAACCACAGCAGCAGATCTCTTGGCAGGAATACCAGCAACAACAGCAACAACATCTATGTAGTGTAGGATTTTAAAGGCCTATCTTTTAGAGTGAGATTCAAAATCCATCACAGTGACTGTTTGAAAAGAGCCCAGTGAGGTATATTAAACCTATGCCCTCCAGTTTTGGACTCCCCTACCCTGGGGAAAAGACCTTGGCTATTCACCTTATCTATGCCCTTCATGATTTTATAAACCTTGAAAAAAATCACTCCACAGCCTCCTACCCTCCTGGACAAATAGCCCTGGCCTATGCAGCCTCTACTTATAATTCAAACCCTCCAGATTCAGAACTATCATTGTAAATCTTTTTTGCACCCTTTTTTGCATCCTTCCTATAGCAGAGTGGCCAGATTGTACTCAGTACTCCAACTGTGGCTTTACCAATATCTTGTCCAGCCGTAACATGACATCCCAACTCAGGTACTCAAGGCTCTGACTGAAGAAGTCAAGCATGCCAAATGCCTTCTTCACCATCCTGTCTACCTGTGACGTCACTTTCAAGGAACTATATACCTGCACCCCTAGGTCTGTCTGTTTGACAACACTCCCCAGATTTCTACCATTAGCTGTGGAAGTCCTGCCCTAGTTTGTCTTACCAAAATGCAATACCTCATACTTATATAAATTAAACTCCATCTGCCATTCCCCAACCCACTGGTGCAGTTGATCAAGATCCTGTTTTACTCTGAGATAACCTTCTTAACTGTCCACTATGTCACCAATTTTAGTGTCTTCCACAAACTTACTAACCATGTCTCCTATATTCTCATCCAAGTTGTTCATATAAATGACAAACAACAGTGGACCCAGCACCAATCCTTGCAGCGCACCACTGGTCACAGGCCTCAAATCTGAACAACAACCCTCTACCACCTTCTAGTCCCTACCATCATGTTTGTTTTTTATCCAGTTGGCTAGTTCTCCCTGGATCCCATATGATTTAACCTTACTAACCAGTCTACCATGTAGACAACACCTATCGCTCTGCCTTCATCCATCTTCTAGGTCACCTCTTCCAAAAACTCAATCAAGTTTGTGAGAGACAATTTCTTAAGTTCAAAGTCATGTTGACTATCCCTAGTCAGTCCTTGCCTTTCTCACAGAATTCCCTTCAACAACCTACCTACCACTGAAATAATGCTCACCGGTCTCTAGTTCCCTAGCTTTTCCTTGCAGCCATCCTTAAATAGTGGCACAACATTAGCCACCCTTCAGTCTTCTGGCAGTCACCCATGGCTTTCAATGACACAAATATCTCTGCTAGGGGCCCCATAATTTCTTCCCTAGCTTCCCACAATGTCCTGGGATGCATTTGATTAGGTCCTGGGATTCATTTACCTTAATGCATTTTAAGACCTCCAACACCTCTTCTGTAATATGAACTATTTTCAAGACATCACTATTTCCCCAAGTTTCCTAGCTTCCACGTCTTTCTCCACATTAAATACTGACATGAAATATTTGTTTAGGATCTCACCACTTACTGTGGTTCTACACATAAAGAGCTCCAGGACTTTACCCCATCAACACAGAGGGAATGGTGATATATTTCCAAGTCAGGGTTGGTGGTTTGGAAGGTACTGCCTGAGGATCTCTGGTGAATTTCTGTGATGTACCTTGGACATGGTGTTGGTAGTGGATGGAATGAATGTTGGGGGCTGTGGTGCCAATCAAGGGACCTGTTTTGTCCAGGATGATGTCAAGCTTCTTGAGTGTTGTTGGAGCTGCACTCATCCAGGTAAGTGGGGATTATTCCATTTCAATCCTGACTTGTGCCATGTAGGTGGTGAATAGGCCTTGAGGAGTCAGGAGGTATGTAGTCACTGCAGCATTCCTTTCCTCTGATCTGCTTTAGTAGCTACTGTGTTTATATGACTAGTCGGTTCAGTTTCTACTTAATGGTAACCATTAGGGAGTTAACAGGGTTGGGGATTCATCAATGATAATACCATACAAATGCAAGGGGCAATGGTTAGATTGGAGAAAGTGAGGTCTGCAGATGCTGGAGATCAAAGTTGAAACTTTATTGCTGGAACAGCACAGCAGGTCAGGCAGCATCCAGGGAACAGGAGATTCGACGTTTCGGGCACAGGCCCTTCTTCAGGAATGACTGAAGAAGGGCCTGTGCCCGAAACGTCGAATCTCCTGTTCCCTGGATGCTGCCTGACCTGCTGTGCTGTTCCAGCAATAAAGTTTCAGCAATGGTTAGATTCTCTCTTTTTAGGGAGGGTAACTGCCTGCCATTTGTGTGGTGTGAATATTATTTGCTACTTGTCAGCCAAAGTTTGGATATTGTTCAGATCTTGTTGCACTCAAATACTGCTTCAGTATCTGAGGAGTAACAAATGGTACTGAACATTGTGCAATCATCAGCGAACATCCCCACTTCTGATATTATGATGGAGGGAAGGTCATTGATGAAGCAGCTGAAAATGGTTGGGCCTAGGAAATTACCCTGAGGAATTCCTGCAGAGATGACTGACCTCCAACAACCATAATCATCTTCCTATGTACCTGGTGTGACACATACCAGTGGAGAGTTTCCCCCAGTACCCATCGATTCCAATTTTGCTAGGCTTCCTTGTTGCCATACTCAATCACATTTAGCCATCTAATGAAAGTTCTGAAGGAAAGGTACATCAGTTTCTCTCCATCGATGTTTCCTGATCTGCTGAGCTTTTCCAGCCTACTCCAGCATCTACAATATTTTGCTTTTATAAGACCATTCCAAGTGGTTGTAATTACAACAGTGACTATACTTTAAAGTGTACATTGTTCATTTTGAGATGTTCTGAAATTGCTAAAGAGGGGATCCTCTTTTAAAGGTTTCATTTGCCTGGAATAAATGTGGCAAGACATATCTAAAAATGAAACAAGAAAATAACACAAATGTTATTAATATAAAGTGCTTATTCTTTTATGAATTTTAAATCATTATTTGATGATCATGTTCTCTTTAAATTTAGAGATACTCACAATTGAAAACTGTAGTCATTGTGACCAAGATATCCGCTTAGGTCTAATATATACTCTTCATTACTTCCCGATTTTTATATTCCATGCATCGTGATAAAGTTTAGAATTATTGGACTTTTTTAAAGAGCCCTTTCAACCTGATTTGGTGCTTTTAAAGTATTGAGATTCTCACTCTCAAATCCCTCAGCTCCTCCAGGGAACCACGGTTGGACTGATATCGTGTCATTTGGGGGCCACAAAGAAACATTTGAAATATGTATTTGCCTGGAGGTGAGGACAGAAGGTATCATATTCATATAGATTTATTGGCCCTTTAACGTGGCATTAGCTTTACAGCAGATCTGATATTGTGAATAAAGTAAATTTAATCACTGCCAGGGTAGAACTAGATTATTGAGCAATCGCTGGGGAACTACAATTGATCTTGAATCTCTCTCTTCCCAATCAAGCAGAGCTCCCAATTATAATTACTCTAATAAATTGTCAATGCAGCTGTACAAGGATAGTTAGGGTGTGAGGACATAGGTTAGGACTTTGATGTGTTTAAGTAATGCTCCAAAGTTCACTGCCTAATCTACACAAGTAATACAAAATAAAAAGCTTGCATGACATATTTATCTAGGGCAAACGTGTAGATATAGGGAGCAGCATTTATTGCTTTAAGGCAAGACTTCTGCTCCTACCTCAGGAGGAAGTCATGTGGAGCTATCTGGTTGGTATTATTCCAGGAGATGCTATCACATGACTGCCTACCTTCAATTGCCCCTCCCCTGAATCCAGCTATTCATCTCCGGGGCTGTCAATCTTAGTATAACGCTTTTACATCTTTGAAAGAATCATGTTGCCATAGAAATCTGACATCTGCGAGGCCACCTAATTTTCGCAGCCTTTTGGAATCTGTGGATCTTGTGCATATAAATTGTTAGAGGTCTCAGGCCCTCTTTAATTATTAAAAAGGGCGATGTCTAAATTTCTGGTTGCTCTTCAGCCCCCATGCTTCTGATCATCATGAAGGGTGAGGCGATGGCCTAGTGGTATTAACACTGGACTGTTAATCCAGAGACCCAGATAATGTTCTGGAGACCCGGGTGCAAATCCACCATAAATTCAATAAATACCTGGATGAAGAGTCTAACGAAGACCATGAATCCATTGCCAATTGTCAGAAATTAAAGAAACTACCATTCTTACCTGGTCTGGCCTATATGTGACTCCAGGCCCACAGTGATGTGGTTGACTCTTAACTGCCCTCTGGGCAACTTGGGATGCTGTTAACTGCCCATTTGCTATGAATGAATTTTTAAAAATGCAGAGGAGAGGGAGAAGTGGATCAGAGGTCTGTTTCTGGGCTTGACTGAGGTGATTATTAACAGGTCCAGGCAGTGGCCTATGGATGAGATGGTTACACCTGACTGTCTGCCCCTCTTCACTAGTTACCTCACTCCTGGGTGTCCTTGGTGAGAGAGCCCACGGTGTCCACTAATTCACCTCGGGTCTGGGTGCCACAGGGTACATAATCAACATGAGATTTTAATTTCGATTTGCTTGGAATTTCGATTTCTGTTACAGTGCTCTTTAGAGCTATTCACACTCAGTTTGTTTAATTTGGTTAAGTATTTAATTTTAAAATAATGAAAAGGAGACCACAATGTACTGTGTTTCTGAATATACTAACGGTGGAAGAGTCCACCTCAGGGAATATTAAAAGAAATAAAAATCAAAGCTCCACAAAAGACATGGATTCCCACCTGCAAACCAGCATCAAGCAACAATTGATTGGGTGTGAACATAGATTGGTACAAGCTGGAGCAAGCCAAGTGCTTTGATCTGGATGGTGTAAACTCAGATGCGCTCTTGTAATATCTTAACATGGTCAGATGTGATCCCACACTGTTTGAATAATCACTTATGAGAAATTTGTCAGATCAATCAGAAAAAGAAAAAACAAAAGCAACCTCAGCCTTCATATCTCAGAAGGATTTGCATCTCAGCCACGCATTCACATTTTATGTTCTATTTTGTGGAGATTTCATACCCGAAATGTCTGTTGGAACCAGAAATGAAACCAGGAAGTCAGTCACAACAATGGAAGAAAGGAAAGCAGGAACACTTTAAAAGAAGCAATGTTACAAACCTCCAATAAACAAAGTGAGCAATTGTGAATTTAGATACTTGGACTCTTCCAAGAATTTGACTGAGGATTTGTAGCTCTGGTTTTTAAGTAGCAAGTTCTTTTGAGTTGTAACTTCATCAGCCAGTGTACTGGTGACCAAAATCTGTATTCCATCTCTATGATATGAAGCCCAGGAAATTAGTTTGGGAGTGTACTCAAAAACGGTTTGCTCCTGCTTCTTTCAAGCTGGCTACAAAACAATGACACCTGATGCTGAACTACTTTGTACAGTTACCCTCCCAATATTACATCTAAGAAAAATGCATTGACTGAAACTATCTTTCTTTACCAGAGATAATACCATCATTTAGGATCAGTGAAATATTTCAGTTGAATGACAAGTATAATTTCTCCTGATGACTTTTGTGAAAGTTACATTTTTGTTCATTCATACTCAGCAGTGTATAAGTAGTAGCTGGCATCACCTTGCTTCTTTTCTGGCTTTCTTCAGGCCACTCTCAGTCACAGCTCAATGTTTTCCAACATCTGAATTTTCTTCTTCCTTTTCTATTTATACTCTCAACTTCTCCTGTAATTGTTGACAGGAAAAGTCCATTGGCATCTTAATTTCTAATATCCACAGTTGGCTGTTATTCTCTCTCTATAACTGAGCTTAGCAAACCTTTTTATTCCTAAACAATGATCGTCAAAAGTATCTCAATCTGAAAATATGTCATTGATGACCAGTCTCTATGTCTATAACCTGAGGTAGAGGTAGAAAGCACACATTAATACTGCTTGACTAACTGTCTCTCCCAATTGCCTACAATCAGAGTCCACTTGCCAGCCAATCTGCTCCTGCAGTATAAATGTTAGTTTCCCCTTGAATTGAGAGACTTGTGCAACATCCTGATGAGTGCAATTCAAAGAGCTTTGACAAAATGTGTCTTCTTTCAACAAGTCTGTACCAGCAAACAGCAGCTAGAAGTAGTGATGAGAGGATTTTGGTCCGAACTCTCACCTTCTTGACTTTGCAGGAGAACAAAGTTGGCGATGAAGTAATTGAAGTCTTTCCTGAAGAAGAGTCATACCAGACAGGAAGCATTAATTCTTTTTTCTCTCTACATAATGCTGCCAGACCTGCTGGATTTCTGCAGTATTTCTGTTTTTATTTTGGATCTCTAGCATTTACAGTATTTTGCTTTCATTAGAAAATAAAAAGAATTTAGTCAAATGGTGACATACCCCATCTATCTGTTCTGATGGCCATAAATGAGTTGGCTCTTGACCAGGGTGGCCATGGAGACAATACATGACGGAATGGGTGCTGGAGAGATGGGAGTCTGTATAAGATAGGGTGGAAAATTTGAGACTTCTATAGTGATGGAAATAAATCTTCCTTCACCCTAGTTCCCTTCGAGTTAGCATTCACCAACAATAGCCTGTTTCAGCTTGCAGTAGCAGCTGCTGACAGAAGTGATTTTGCGTAATTAGCTTCATAAAACTCACAAAGAAAGCATATCAGCTCCTCTGCAGAAAAATTAGCCAACCTTATGGCATTGCATGTGCAGCTATGTTCTGACTGTACATTCAGGTAACACGCTGTCACGCTCAAAATGTATCACACATTCTAAACAGTGGTACTGTCAGAAATATATTGCATTAATATCGTTTTTCAAAATGTGTTCATCGAATGTGGTTATCACTTGCAAGGCCAGCATTTATTGCCCAATATCATTTGCCCCGGTGAAGATGTTGACCTGCCTTCTCAAATCCCCGCTGTTCTCGGACTGTAGAGCCACATGCTGATTTGATTTGATTTGATTTATTGTAGTCACAAGTAATTACGTATAGTGAAAAGCTTGGTTTTGCGAGCAGTACAGGCAGATCATAGCAAACAAGGACATACAAATGATAGGGTGTTTAGACGGAGGGAGGCAGATAGGGTTATGGCTGCACAGGAGGTGCACAAAGCAAGATCAACACTTTTTGAAGTTATGGAGGTCCATTCATCACTCTAATAACGACAGGGGTGAAGCTGTTCTTGAACCTCTTGGTACATGTGTTCTAGCTTCTGTATCTTCTGCCTGACAGAAGTGGTTGGAAGAGAGCATTGCTGGGATGGGAGGGGGCTTTGATGATGTTGGCAGCCTTTCCACGGAAACAAGAAGTATAATTGGAGTCCATGGATGGAAGATTGGCTTCTGTGATGTTTGGGTTGTGCACACAATTTTCTGTCGTTTCTTCTGGCCCTGGACAGTGCAATTGCCGTACTAGGCCGTTATGCACCTGGATAGAATGTTTTCTAAGATGCATCTGTAAGTGTTTGTGAAGGTCCTTATGGACATCTTGAATTTTCTAAGTCACCTGAGGAAGAAGAGGCATGTCGTGCCTTCTTAACTGTTGCATCTACATGGGACGTTCAGGGAAGATTGTCAGGTATCGCCACTCCTAGGGAACTTGAAGCACTCAACCTCAGCTCCACTGATGTAGATAGGGGTCTGTCCTCCTCCTTTCTTCCTGACGCCAATGATCAGTTCTTTTGTTTTGCTCACTTTGAGAGAGGGGTTCTATACATACAGTGCTGTAGTAAGGGAGTTCCAGGATTTTGATTCAATAACACTTAAGAAACAGGAATATATTTTCAAGTCAGGATGACAAATGGCTTGGAGGGGAACTTGCAGGTGATGGTATTCTTATTTATCTGTTGTCCTTGTACCTCTAGGTCATTGGTTTGGAAGGTGCTTTAAAGAGCCATCTTATAAACAGTGCCCACTGTGAGTGGTGGTGAAGGGTGTGAATTTGAAGCTTGTGAATTAGGTTCCAATCAAATGGGCTGCTTTGTCCAAATGGTGTCCACCTTGTTGAGTGTTGTTGGAGCTGCACACATCCAGCACACTTGGAATATTCCATCAATGGTAGGATGACAATGGGGAGTCAGGAGCTGAGTTACATGCTGCAGGATTCCTTGCATTAACTTGTTCTTGTAGGCACTTTGTGAAGAGTAAGTGGATTGATTCATATTGTGTGAATGCACAAGTCAGAAATCAATGGATGGGGTTCCCTTCTTGCAACAATGATGCTCCATATTTCTAGCAAAGCTTCCTCAGTACATTTATAGTGAGGATATGACCCTTGCTGTTTCCAAGTCCCTCATTCTTCATTCCTACTGCTCTCTTGGCCAGAAGAGTCTGCATTTGTTCTGAGTTACATGTAAGTCTGACCAGGTAAGGATGGAGATTTCATTGGTGAACCAATGTTTTTTTTTCAACAATTGACAGTGGTTAAGCTAGTTTGTAATTCCAAATTTTTTTTAAATTCAAGTTCAAGTATCTGCCATTGTGGGATTCAAACTTGTGTATTTTGAACATTAGCCCGGGGTTCTGGATTGCAAAGTTCTTGAAGTGCAAGTCCATAGTTCCTTGAAAGTGGAGTTGCAGGTTGACAGGATAGTAAAGAAGGTGTTTGGTATGCTTTCCTTTATTTGTCAGAGCATTGAGTAGAGGAGTTGGGAGGTAAAAACAATGACTGCAGATGCTGGAAACCAGATTCTGGATCAGTGGTGCTGGAAGAGCACAGCAATTCAGGCAGCATCCAAAAAACTTCGAAATCGACGTTTCGGGCAAAAGCCCTTCATCAGGAATAAAGGCAGAGAGCCTGAAGCGTGGAGAGATAAGCTAGAGGAGGGTGGGGGTGGGGATAGAGTAGCATAGAGTACAATAGGTCAGTGGGGGAGGAGATGAAGGTGATAGGTCAGGGAGGAGAGGGTGGAGTGGATAGGTGGAAAAGGAGCTGGGCAGGTCGGACAAGTCCGGACAAGTCAAGGGGATCGTGTTGCTGGAGGTTAGAAACTAGGATGAGGTGGGGGAAGGGGAAATGAGGAAGCTGTTGAAAACCACATTGATGCCCTGGGGTTGAAGTGTTCCGAGGCTGAAGATGAGGCATTCTTCTTCCATGCGTCTGGTGGTGAGGGAGCGGCGGTGGAGGAGGCCCAGGACCTCCATGTCCTCGGCAGAGTGGGAGGGGGAGTTGAAATGTTGAACCACGGGGCAGTTTGGTTGGTTGTTGCGGGTGTCTCGGAGATGTTCCCTTTTTCACCATCCCTCCAGACCTCCCCCTCACTGAGGACGAACGATCAGTCCTCAGCAAAGGACTCACCTTCGTCCCCCTCCGTCCACGCATCAATGAATTTAATACACGCCGTGACATCGAACAATTCTTCCGTCGCCTTCGCCTCCGAGCTTACTTTCACAATTAGGATTCCCGCCCATCTTCCGAGGACCCCTTCGCCCACCTCCAACACACTGCATCCACCTGGACACCCCGTGCTGGCCTATTACCTGCCCTCGACCTCTTCATTTCCAACTGCCGCCGGGACATTAACCGCCTCAACCTGTCGACCCCCCTCCCCCACTCCAACCTCACCCTCACAACGCGCAGCCCTCCAATCCCTCTGCTCCAATCCTGACCTCACCATCAAGCCAGCGGACAAAGGAGGCGCAGTGGTAGTCTGGCGCACTGACCTCTACATCGCTGAAGCCAAACGCCTACTCGAGGACACCTCTTCCTACCGCCCCCTTGACCATGACCCCACCCCCCATCACCAAACCATCATCTCCCAGACCATACAGAACCTCATCACCTCAGGAGATCTCCCACCCACAGCTTCCAACCTCATAGTCCGGGAACCCCGCACTACCCGGTTCTACCTCCTTCCCAAGATCCACAAGCCTGACCACCCGGGCTGACCCATTGTCTCAGCATGCTCCTGCCCCACTGAACTCATCTCTACCTACCTCGACACTGTCCTATCCCCCTAGTCCAGGAACTCCCCACATACGTTCGAGACACCACCCACGCCCTCCACCTCCTCCAAGACTTCCGTTTCCCCGGCCCCCAACGCCTCATCTTCACCATGGATATCCAATCCCTCTATACCTCCATCCGCCATGACCAGGGCCTCCAAGCCCTCCGTTTTTTTCCTCTCCAGACGTTCCCAACAGTACCCCTCCACCGACACTCTCATTCTTTTGGCCGAACTGGTCCTCACCCTTAACAATTTCTCCTTTGAATCCTCCCACTTCCTCCAGACCAAAGGGGTCGCCATGGGCACACGTATGGGCCCCAGCTATGCCTGTCTCTTTGTTGGCTACGTAGAACAGTTGATCTTCCGTAATTACACCGGCACCACTCCCCACCTCTTCCTCCGCTACATTGATGACTGCATTGGCGCCACCTCATGCTCCCGCGAGGAGGTTGAGCAATTCATCAACTTAACCAACACATTCCACCCTGACCTTAAATTTACCTGGACCATCTCTGACACCTTCCTCCCCTTCCTGGACCTCTCCATCTCCATCAGTGACGACCGACTTGACACCGACATTTTTTACAAACCCACCGACTCCCACAGCTACCTGGATTACACCTCTTCCCACCCTACCTCTTGCAAAAATGCCATCCCGTATTCCCAATTCCTCCGCCTCCGCTGTATCTGCTCCCAGGAGGACCAGTTCCACCATAGAACACACCAGATGGCCTCCTTCTTTAGAGACCGCAATTTCCCTTCCCACGTGGTTAAAGATGCCCTCCAACGCATCTCGTCCACATCCCGCACCTCCGCCCTCAGACCCAACCCCTCCAACCGCAAGAAGGACAGAACGCCCCTGGTGCTCACCTTCCACCCTACCAACCTTCGCATAAACCAAATCATCCGCCGACATTTCCGCCACCTCCAAACAGACCCCACCACCAGGGATATATTTCCCTCCCCACCCCTCTCCGCCTTCCGCAAAGACCGTTCCCTCCGTGACTACCTGGTCAGGTCCACGCCCCCCTACGACCCACCCTCCCATCCTGGCACTTTCCCCTGCCACCGCAGGAACTGTAAAACCTGTGCCCACACCTCCATCTAAGGCCCTAAAGGAGCCTTCCACATCCATCAAAGTTTTACCTGCGCATCCACTCATATCATTTATTGTATCCGTTGCTCCCGATGCGGTCTCCTCTACATTGGGGAGACTGGGCGCCTCCTAGCAGAGCGCTTTAGGGAACATCTCCGAGACACCCGCACCAATCAACCAAACCGCCCCGTGGCTCAACATTTCAACTCCCCCTCCCACGCTGCCGAGGACATGGAGGTCCTCGGCCTCCTCCACCGCCGCTCCCTCACCACCAGACGCATGGAAGAAGAACGCCTCATCTTCCGCCTCGGAACACTTCAACCCCAGGGCATCAATGTGGTTTTCAACAGCTTCCTCATTTCCCCTTCCCCCACCTCATCCTAGTTTCTAACTTCCAGCAACACGATCCCCTTGACTTGTCCGGACTTGTCCGACCTGCTCCTTTTCCACCTATCCACTCCACCCTCTCCTCCCTGACCTATCACCTTCATCTCCTCCCCCACTGACCTATTGTACTCTATGCTACTCTATCCCCACCCCCACCCTCCTCTAGCTTATCTCTCCACGCTTCAGGCTCTCTGCCTTTATTCCTGATGAAGGGCTTTTGCCCGAAACGTCGATTTCGAAGCTTTTCGGATGCTGCCTGAATTGCTGTGCTCTTCCAGCACCACTGATGCAGAATATAGGAGTTGGGAGGTCATGTTGTGGCGGTACAGGATATTGGTGAGGCCACTTTTGGAATACTGCATTCAACTCTGGTCTCCATGCTATAGGAAAAGTGTTGTCAAAACTGAAAGGGTTCAGAAAAGATTTATAAGGATGTTGCCAGGGTTGGAGGTTTGAGCTATAGGGAGAGACTGAATAGGTTGGGGCTGTTTTTCCTGGAACGTCGGAGGTTGAGGGGTGACCTTATCGAGGTTTATAAAATCACGAGGGGCATGGGTAAGGTGAACAGCAAAGGTCTTTTCCCCCAGGGTAGGGCAGACCAAAACTAGAGGCCATAGGTTTAAGGTGAGAGGGGAAAGACTTAAATGGGACTGCAGGAGGAACTTTTTCACGCAGAGGTTGGTGCGGTTATGGAATGAGCTGCCAGAGGATGTGGTGAAGGCTGATACAATTAGAACATTTAAAAGGCATCTAGTTTGGCATATGAATAGGAAGGGTTTAGAGGGAAATAGACGAAATGTTGACAAATGGGATTAGATAAATTTATGATATCTAGTCAGCCAAAAATGAGTTTGACTGTTCCATGCTGTACAGCTCTACGACTCAAAGTCATTTACTTGCTATGGCACCACCTCCCCACAAGTTTACCTCTCCTGTTGAATCCCTTGCCACCAACTGCCCCAGCACTCCCCCAGAAAACAGAAAGCACTGACCGCATTGTGCCAATACATGAAGTGATACCTGAGCTATCGCCTCTGATATGATGTTCTGAAGGGCACCCAAGTTCATGACTGGTTTCTCAGTGGAGTGGCACCTTCCCCTTCTGGATAGGCTTGAGATCCTGGGCGGCACGGTGGCACAGTGGTTAGCACTGCTGCCTCACAGCGCCAGAGACCCGGGTTCAATTCCCGCCTCAGGCGACTGTCTATGTGGAGTTTGCACATTCTCCCCGGGTTTCCTCTGGGTGCTCTGGTTTCTTCCCACAATCCAAGAATGTGCAGGTTAGGTGAATTGGCCACGCTAAATTGCCCATAGTGTTAGGTAAAGGGGTAAATGTAGGGGAATATGTCTAGGTGGGTTGCGCTCCGGTGGGTTGTTGTGGACTTGTTGGGCCAAAGGGCCTGTTTCCACACTGTAAGTAATCTAATCTAATTAACTCTCAGGCATTCCTTGTGAGATTTGCAAACTGCCCTTCAAAAAGCTGACAGGCTGATTGCCAAATTAAAAGTCTGTTATTTTCAGGCCACTTGCTGCTTCCCGATTCTGTTCTAAAAATCATAGAGACAGAGAAAATAGGCACATTGATCGGCAGTGCCATTTCTTGAGCCTGCCTGCCTCTGCTCCCCGTTGTGGTCCTACCAAAATCAGCTTTGTATTTGTGAACTCAAGTAGCTCAACCAGACTTTACAGATCACATGGCTCTGTTAGAAGACATGCTAAAGCCTGCCAGGTATTTCTCCATCTATTGATATCATTAAGAATAAATCATCTGCTCAATCATGCTGCTGCTGTTTGAGATGTGCTGCTGTGTTTACCTTTACAATAATGGACGGCAGTACTTCATGAACCCCACAACTTTCCAAAATGGCAGCTGGGGATGGGCCATAAATTTCAATAACGAATTTTAAAACAAAGACTGCATTTAACGATACTCCTCTGTTACGGCAAGCAGCTTGGGAACCCAACTTACTTGAAATCACATTTCATAAATGCAAGCTCTTCTTTTTTTCAATTTGAGATTTTCAATTGCTTTTCATTTTTTTTGATAATACTCAGGATGCAATCCCTTTGAACTTTCAGAGGGACTTCACTACAGGCTGCACTAAAGAGGTCATAACTAACTGAGAAATAGATGGAGCGAGTACAAATTTAATTCATAGGCTAAATTCTGATCAGTCTTCTCAAATTTAATTACAAAGTAAAACTGAAGCTCTGACATAAAACAAACAAGGAAGGTAAATTAAACAGGAAATACCTGGTTAGTAAAGTTGTCTGTCAATCAGCTGAAAATTGTCAGTTCAATTGCTATATGGTGTTGTAATGGTAGGGGCATAGTGATGCTGTCCATATTTCTGAGGCAGAAGACCCAGGTTCAGGTCTTAAGTGATCCAAAGGTGTGTGAGAACATCTCTGAAAGGGTTGATTAGAAAATATCTTTATTGGTGTAGCAGGAATCATAACTGGCTAATGACTCAGCAGAGACTCTATATAAGTAGTAGTAGGGCAAAAGTACTGTTTCTATTTCCGGGCCCACAGGTTTGAGTTCAAGTCCCATCTGCCCCTGAGGGGCATCATAACATGTTTGAACAGATTTGATTTGAATAAAATCCCTACAGTGGGCAAACAGGCCATTTGGCCCATTAAGTCAGAATGACCCTCTGAGCAGCATCCACCCAGACGTATCCGGTCCCTGTAATCTCACATGTCCCATGGATAACTCATCTAGCCTGAACATTATGGACAATTCAGCACAGCCAATCCATCTACCCTGTGCATCTTTGGACACAGGGGAAAAAAAAACAAAGCTCCCAGAGGAAATCTATGCAGATGCAGGGAAAATGTGCAAATTCCATGCAGACAGGCACCCGAGGCTGAAATTGAACCCAGTTCGCTGGTGCTGTGAGGCAGTTGTGCTAACCACTGAACCACTATGCTGCTCCTGATTAAAACAACTACAAGTGACAGGTTCTTCAGACCTCATGGTTTATAATTGGCATATAGTCAGGAGGTTACACCTGAGTGAGAGGTGTAGTACCAAATTTTGCTCATCTGGGAATTCACTGCATCCTGAATAATCAAAAAAGAATCATTGCAACTAGTAAAGTGTTTTAAGTAATGGACGGATTATCAGTACTGGTAAGGTTTAAGGGTATTGAAAAAATATATAATTAGGAGCAAAGAATAAATAAGGGATTGGCAGGTTGCTTCACCATTGCGAATCTACATCCTGGGTTATGTGGGAATTCTGGGACGGAGTCTGAGATAACAATTTGTCAGCTACAACAGTGCTAGTTCTGGATTTTAGAACTTGTCCAGGAAGGCCTCCTGTGCTGGAGTTGGATGTCCCTACCTCTGAAGCAGAGGCCCAGGTTCAAGTCCCACGTGTTCCGAAAATGTATATAACATCCCTGGATGGGTTAAATAGAAAATAGCTGGAACTTGAGCAGGGTGGCACTCTCGTGGCACAGGGTGGTGTCCTTACCTCTGAGCTAGGAGGCCTGGATTCAAGTCCTACCCCTACTGGATATGTGTCATAATGTGAAAAACGGGTTGATTAAACAATATCTGGAACTTGAGCAGCAGCTCTGACCCTGTGGTGCATCTGTGAGGCTGAGAGCTAAATGGGCAGCATTGTTATAGATGTGGCCAGTTTGTAGCTTAAGAATGAGTGACCGATAGGCACATACATGCAGGTAAGAGTCTCCTGACCCACAGCCTACTGTCCGCTCAGTATTCAGTTCTCTTTACTGACAAGGTCAATGGTTCATCTGGTTTTATCATTGATGACTCAGCAACAGTCAAGTACATCATGCCATGGATGGCTCAAATGCACCAGGAAAACTGGAAAAGCTGTAGTGATAAGTGATTCAATAGTTAGGTGAGGAGAGATCGAAGAATTACAATTCAGGATGATGCATTGCCTCCTGGCGCCTAAAGGTATCACGGTGTGGCGACAAAGCACACTAATAGGGGTGGGGACATAATCATGATCCACATTGAAACCAACAACACGGATTGCAAAGGGATGTGGTTCTTCAGTCAGAATTTAAGGAGTTTGGAAGAAAACTCGCAAGCAGGTCCTCAAAAGTAGTAATCTTTGCATTACTCAAGAAGGGTGTAAGGAAAAGCCCAGTAGTTACAAACTGGCGGGAAACTGTTAGAAACAAGAATTTGGAATAAGTTAACAGGTGTATAGACAAGTAATTAAGGAGAGCCAAATGACAAAATCATATTTAATAAAATTCACTGATGTTTATTGATCAAGTCACCAGAGAGGGTTGATGAGCGTAATGCTATTGATGTGGTGTTTTTGGACTGCCAGATTACGTTTGATACAGTGCTGCACAACAAACTTGTGGGCAAAGTGATAGGGCATGAAATAAAAGGCACAGTAGCAACATGGATCCAACATTCACTGAATGATAGGTAACAATAACAGTTAATGATTTTTTTGGGGTTGGGGGAATGGTGGTATTCCCCAGGGTTAGTTCATTGGTTGCCTATTTGACTATTGATTATAGACTACTTTCAGTTTGAAGGCAAATAGTGGAAATATTTAGAGGTTACAAACTAAAAGACCAGTAGGAAATTTGTACAATTCAATTTAAGAAATAAATAAAATAGAGGTGCTGGGCCAGATGATGTGTTGCAGCTGCATGATGTTCAAAAGGTAGCGCACCCCCACCATCAAGGCCAATTAGGGATGGGCAACAAATGCTGACTCAGTTAGCAACACCCACATCCCACAAATGAATTTTTTTAAAATGCAGGAGTTGATGGACCCCATTGTGGTTCGTAGAGATCACATTTGTAGCAAATGTTTAGCTTGAGGAACTCCTGTTAAGAGTCGATGAACTGGAATCTGAGCGTCAAACACAGCAACACATCAGGGAGGGAGAGAGTTACCTGGACGTTGTTTCAGGAAGCAGTCACACCCCTGAGATTAACTACTTTGAATTCAGTCAATGGTTAGGGACACGAGGGTGTGACTACAAGCGAGGTAGTTAGAGACATCTAGGAGGTAGTGCTGAAGGAGCCTCAGCCCTTGAGCTTGTCTAACAGGTTTGAGATTCTTGTTCCCTCTGTGGATGAGAGGGGAGTGCTGCAGGAAGGATATGCAAATTGACCATAGCACCGTGGCATAGGGAAGAGAAAAGAGAAAGGTGTTGTTAACAGGTGTAGAATAGTCATGGGAATATGATTGAGTTTTTTTTGAGGATGTAATCAAAAGGATTGAGGGCAGAGTCTTAGATATCTACATGGACTTTAGTAAAGCCTTTGACAAGATTACGCATGTCAGGTTGGTTAGTATAGTTAGATCACGTGGGATTCAGGGAGCTCCTGCCAATTGGATACAAAATTAGCTTGACAGCAGGGTACAGAGGGTAGTGGTGAAGGGTGTTTTTTGTGAACTGGTGTTCCACAGGGATCGATGCTGGGTCCACTTTTTGTCATTTACATAAACAATTTGGATGAGAATTTAGGAGACATGGTTAGTAAGTTGCAGAGGACACTAAAACTGGTGGCATAGTCAACAGTGATAAGGTTATCTAAGATTACAATGTGATTGTGATCAATTGGATCAATGGACTTAAGAGTGGCAGATGGAGTTTGATTTGGCTAAATGCAAGGTATTGCATTTTGGTAAAATAAACAAGGGCGGGCAGCGAGTCAAACAGGGACCTTGGGATTCAGGCACATAGTTCTTTGAAAGTTGCATCACAGGTAGATTAGATTCCCTACTTTGTGGAAACAAGCCCTTCGGCCCAACCAGACCACACCAACCCTCTGAAGAGTAACCCACCCAGACCCATTTCCCTCTGACTAATGCACCTAATACTAAGGACAATTTAGCATGGCCAATTCACCTGACCTGCACATCTTTGGACTGCAGGAGGAAACCGGAGCACCTGGGGGAAACCCATGCAGACACGGGTAGAATGTGCAAACTCCACACTGGCAATCACCTGAAGCTAGAATTGAACCTGGGACCCTGGTGCTGTGAGGTTGCAATGCTAACCACTGAGCCACTGTGCCACCCTTAGGATGGCTAAGAAGGTGTTTAGCAAGCTTGCCTTAATTGCTCAGACCATTGAATATAGGAGTTGGGGCATTGTGATGGGGTTGTATGGAATGTTGGTGAGGCCACTTTTGGAGTACTGTGTACAGTTCTGGTCACTCTGCTATAAGAAAGATATTATTAAATTGGAGAGGGTTCAGAACAACTCCAGGATGTTTCCAGGAGTGGAGGGTTTGGGTTATAAGGAGAGGCTGGATAGTCTGAAACGTTTTTCACTGGAGCACAGGAGGTTGAGGGGTGACCTTATAGAGGCTTATAAAATCATGAGAGGCACAGATAAGGTGAATAGCAAAGGTGTTTTTTTTCCCTGAGGTGGGGGAATTCAAAACAAGGGGGCATATTTTTAAATTGATAAATGGAAAATTTAAAAGGGACCTGAGGGGCAGCTTTTTCACACTGAAGTGGTTCATATGTGGAATGAACTGCCAGAGGAAGTGGTAGATACAGGTACAGTTATAGTATTAAAAGACATTTAAACAGGCATATGAATAGGAAAGGTTTAGAGGGATATGGGCCAAATGCAGACAAGTAGGACTAGTTTAGTTTGGGAAACTTGGCTGGCATGGATGAGTTGGACTGAAGGGTCTGTTTCCGTGCTGTATGTCTCTATGAATAGAATACTGTTCTCTGTGAGCAGAGTGAGAGTCCCAAAGGCTGTGTAGCCTGCCTAGTGCCCAGGTTCAGGATATCGCATCTGGTCTGCAGAGGAACTTGGGGGTGGGAAGGGAAAGACCCAGCTATCGTGGTCCATGACTTTGGTTGTTGGTAAGATTTTAGTGTCCATAATTATGAGATGAGATGAGATTGTGGAGTACTTGGAAGTGCATGGTAAAATTGACTCAGCTCCTCTTCATCAAACGAAGGTCATGCCTGACAAATCTGTTAGGATTCTTTTGAGGAGTCAATGAGCAAGTTATACAAGGGAGAGCCAATGAACGGTACCTATGTGGACTTTCAGAAGACTTTTGACAAGATAAGGATTCTGGGTAATCCAATATGGAGGATGGGAAAAATGTCTGGCTGTAAGAGCTGCTCCTTTTTTTGAGGTATTTTAGGAGCTGGAAGTGATTTCCTCGAATTCCAGGAGCAGCAATTACTGTTTTATATGCTGTTGCATTGTTTTGGAACTTTGGAAAAAAAAGTCAAAACAACAGCAGTTTTAAAAGGGAGAAGAGCAGACAAAGGAACCACATGGTGAGGATGGTGCAGGAGACAGAGAGAGAGAAAGAAAGAGAGAAAGAAAGAGAGAGAGAAAGAAAGAGAGAAAGAAAGAGAGAGAGAGAAAGAAAGAGAGAATGAAAGAGAGAAAGAAAGAAAGAAAGAGAGAAAGAGAGAAAGAGAGAAAGAGAGAAAGAAAGAAAGAGAGAAAGAGAGAGAGAAAGAGAGAAAGAGAGAAAGAGAGAAAGAGAGAAAGAGAGAGAAAGAAAGAAAGAAAGAAAGAGAGAAAGAAAGAAAGAGAGAAAGAAAGGGAGAAAGAAAGAAAGAAAGAGAGAAAGAAAGAAAGAGAGAAAGAAAGAGAGAAAGAGAGAAAGAAAGAAAGAAAGAGAGAAAGAGAGAAAGAAAGAAAGAGAGAAAGAAAGAGAGAAAGAGAAAGAAAGAAAGAGAGAAAGAAAGAGAGAAAGAAAGAAAGAGAGAAAGAAAGAGAGAAAGAAAGAGAGAAAGAAAGAGAGAAAGAAAGAGAGAAAGAAAGAAAGAGAGAAAGAAAGAAAGAAAGTGAGAGAGAAAGAAAGAGAGAAAGAAAGAAAGAGAGAAAGAAAGAGAGAAAGAAAGAAAGAGAGAAAAAGAAAGAAAGAGAGAAAGAAAGAAAGAGAGAAAGAAAGAAAGAGAGAAAGAGAGAGAGAGAGAGAAAGAGAGAAAGAAAGAGAGAAAGAAAGAGAGAAAGAAAGAGAAAGAGAAAGAGAGAAAGAAAGAGAGAAAGAGAAAGAGAGAAAGAAAGAGAGAAAGAAAGAGAGAAAGAAAGAAAGAAAGAAAGAAAGAGAAAGAAAGAAAGAAAGAAAGAAAGAAAGAAAGAAAGAAAGAAAGAACCTGCACAGTTACTGCCTTCGCCGTCTGAATTCATGTGTCACTGGACATCGGAGTGCATCTGGGAAAATTAACAAACAGTGAAATTCACAACTAATCTTGGAGGAACCGGTTTGGGCGAAGTTCACAACACAGAATCAGATAACTTAATTGTTGTTTTAAGTCTGTCCAAGAGAAAAGCTGCAGTAGTGAGTACGGTGGGTTCTTTCTTGATTATATGTTTTTGGAGATAAGTCTCTTGATTAAACTTAAAATATAAGCCATAGCTATTAATTTAACCTGGTGCAGTGTTTGTCGAGGCAAAGCAATACATACACACTGCTTAAACTATATGAATTAACTTTATTGTCCAGTACTTCCCGGGAGCCGAAAAACTATACCGTGTTCTTCGCAGCCTGCAACACATTATCGATGAGGATGAGCACCTCGCCAAGACCTTCCCCATACCTTCACTGCTTGCCTTTAAACAACCACCAAACCTCAAAGAGATAATTGTTCACAGCAAAGGTACATTTGGCCCATCATATCTATCCTCCTTTCCAAATGAGCATCACACCTAGTTCCATAGTCATTCCTTCTCTGTGAAAGCCTGCAAAGTCTTCAATTTCAAATATCTATGTAATTCCCTTTTAAATGCCTCGATTGGTCTCTTCTAAAATCTTGGGTGCTTTCCAGACCCAAGTCACTTGCTGCGTCAAACTGTTTATCCTCCAATTACTTTTGCTTATTTTGCTAATATTTTAAATCTGTGTCCTCTTGAACTTTACACAAGTGAGAAATGTTTCTCCCTATTTTCTCCGTCCAGATCTCCGTGATATTTAGTACACCAACCTTCAGGATAACACCATACAATCCTGTCACGGCAGAGGCTGCAAGATGTGTCAGAGTGTCAACACGGACACTATTACACATGGGGACACCACCCACCATATATGTGGCAGGTACTCATGTGACTTGGCCAACGTTGTCTATCTCAGATGCTGCAGGGAAGGATGCCCTGAGGCATGGTACATTGGCGAGATCGAGCAGAGGCTACAGCAACAGATAAATGAACACCTCACAACAATCAACAGACAGGAGTGTTCCCTCCCAGTCGGGGAACACCTCAGCTGACTGGGACATTTGGCCTCAGAGCTTTGAGTGATCATCCTCCAAGGTGAACTTTGGGATAGGCAAGAATACAAAGTGGCCGAGCAGAAGCTGATAGTCAAGTTTGGTATCCATGGGGATGGCCTTAACCAGGACCTTGGGTTCACGTCACACTACAGGTGACTCTACTGCACTATACACTCTCTCGCGCGCACATGCACGCACACAGACCCTCTTTTTTTTAATAGATATTTTTATTGAAAATTTAACATGTTTTTACAAGCTTACAAATAAGAAAAACAAATACAAACACTAATATACAATAAAATCTTAAATAAATAATAGCCAAAATCTGTCAAACAAAAACAAGAGATACAGAGAAAAAAAAAGACAAAACTCAACTAACTACTAATCTAACCTATAACTAACCAGAGCGTATGATCAAATATCTTACATTACTCAAGAGAAAAAAAAGGATAACATAGTAATTAAATAGTGAAGTACATGCTTGGAATGAATTAACATCAAATCGTAATAAAACCAGTATTCATGCGGGACTCCTCCCCCAAGGGGCCCCGGACCAGCCAGAACCATTACCTCAACTAGATGAAAGCCCTTGACAAAATGGCCAAAATATCTGTATCTATGTAATTCAAGAAGGGCTGCCATATTTTATAGAATAATTCAGTTTTTTGGTGCACCATATTTGTAAGAAAGTCAAGGGGAACGCATTCCATAATTAATCTGTGCCAATTCGGATGTCCTGGAGGGCCCTCAGCCACCCAGTTTACAAAGATATTTTTCCTTGCACAAAACGAGAGAATGGAAAATAATTTCCTCCTGTGCACATCCAGAGAAGGTAAGCTCGAGAAGCCCAGGAGAAGAGATACTGGATCTACTCTAATTTCTGTTCCCAAGATTTCTGTCAAGGCATTTTCTATTCTGACCCAGTATTTGCGGATCTTATGACATGTCCATAAGCAGTGCCCACCTCTGTTTTACATTTGGGACACATTGGAGATGCTCTTCCCCTAAATTTTGCCAATCGTTCCGGTGCTATATGAGTCCTATGAAGTATCTTTAAATGAATGGCCTGGGTTCTATTACAGGTGGAGATTTTTCTGGCATTTTCCCAGATGTCATCCCACATTTCTATAGAAATTTCCAGCCCCAATTCCTGATCCCATGTTCTAAGCAGACGGTCCATGTCTTCCGACACTTCATTATGTAATAAATGATAAAGAGTGCTGACCAAGGGTATACCCATTGGCACAACACTCTACGTTCTCTATCTGATTTATAAAGGCTATCTAATAGCGTAGTCTTCTTCTCTATGTAATCTCGAATTTGGAAGTATTGAAAGAGGTCTCCGTTAGGTAGTCCAAATTTCTGATGCAGCTGTTCAAAAGACATCAGGAGCCCCTCCTCAAACGGATCCCCTAAACAGGAGATACCCCTGCACCTCCAGGATTTAAATGTGGCGTCTGTGAGCCCCAGTTGAAAACCCCATGCCTCACTATAGGAGTATAGGGGGATGTTTTATGTGAATTACCCTCATTTTGTCGCATTATATTCCAGGTTTTAATTGTGTTTAATACTATGGGGTTTTTACATTGGTCCATAATGATTTTCATCTTATCTAAAAATAAGAGGTTAATAAGTGGGTACTTTACTTGAGAAGCCTCGATGTCCAGCCAGATTGATTGTGGGTCAGACGAGACCCAATCGGCTATGTAGCTTAACAGAGAACTCAACTGATACTTCCTAAAGTCTGGAAAATCCAGCCCTCCCCTTGCCTGTGGAAGCTGTAGCTTCCTTAACTTAATGAGGGGCAGTCTATGGTTCCAGATGAAAGAACCCAGCCAATCATACAATTTGCGCAGTGCCAGCCTCGGCAGCATCACCGGGAGCATTCTCATTGGCTATAAGAGACGGGGCAAGACATTCATTTTAATTAGAGTTATTCTACCGAGCTAAGAAATTGGAAGATCTCCCCAACGTTGAAGGTCCTGCCTTATCCTTTCCAGTAGATGCACAAAATTGACCTTGTACAGCTGACCAAATACTGGGGTGATAAAAATACCTAAATATAAAAAACCCTCCAGAGACAACCGAAAGGGAAAAGGAGATCCGTCCAATAAGTGGGACATACTAGCGAGACCACCCATCGGCATGGCCTCCGATTTTGAGAAATTAATTTTGTAACCTGAGAATGCACTAAATATATTAATAATTTGGATTAAGCAAGGCACGGACATCAGAGGATTACTAAGAAAAAGGAGAACATCAGCTGCATAAAGGGTAATTTTATGTTTACTTGTACTAACTCTCTGGGCCGTTATATTAGAGCCAGCCCGTGTAGCTTCCGCTAGTGGCTCAATAATTAGCGTGAATAGCAACAGTGAGAGGAGACATCTCTGACGGCAGCCCCTACCCACACTGAAGCTATCCAAGCCTAATCCATTGGTGATCACAACTGCTTTGGGATCATTATACAAAGTTGAGACCCATTTAGCAAATACCTTTCCAACGCCAAACCTTTCCAATGTATAGGACAGGTATGACCTTTCAACCCTGTTGAATGCCTTCTCTGCGTCCAATGAGACTACTATTCCTGGTATTTTTTTCTGATGACAGACTTGAATCACATTTAAAACCGTTCTAATATTATTAGATGATCTATGGCCCTTGATAAACCCCGTCTGATCCTCTTTTATGATATATGGCAATACCCTCACCAGCCTCAATGCTAATAGAATCATAGAGATGTACAGCATGGAAACAGACCCTTCGGTCCAACCCATCCATGCCAACCAGATATCCCAATCCAATCTAGTCCCACCTGCCAGCACCCGGTCCATATCCCTCCAAACCCTTCCTATTCATATACCCATCCAAATGCCTCTTAAATGTTGCAATTGTACCAGCCTCCACCACATCCTCTGGCAGCTCATTCCATACACGTACTACCCTCTGCGTGAAAAAGTTGCCCCTTAGGTCTCTTTTAAATCTTTCCCCTCTCGCCTTAAACCTATGCCCTCTAGTTCTGGACTCCCCGACCCCAGGGAAGACTTTGTCTATTTATCCTATCCAAGCCCCTCATAATTTGCTAATGTTTTAAAAAGAATTTTAAAATCTACATTTAGCAAGGATATTGGTCTGTATGATGCGCAATCTTCTGGGTCCTTTCCTTTTTTGAGAATAAGGGAGATATTCGCCTCTTTCAGCGAAGGCGAGAGGCAGCCCTGACTATGAGTAGTTATACATGTCCATAAGTGGACCAGCTAATACTCCTGTAAACTCTTTGTAAAATTCAACCTGAAATCCATCTGGGCCAGGTGTCTTACTGCTCTGAAGCTGCCTGATTGCGTCAAGTATTTCCTGGGTTGTCAGGGGAGCATTCAGGATCCTGTTCCGGGGTTAAGTCCGGAAAGGCCAGACTTTTAAAAAAGGGCTGCATCCTCCTGGCTCTATCTTCACAATCCTGTGATTTATACAGATCCTTTTATGATCGTGAGTCAGAGTACCAGCACTTTCCCTGATGGACCTGATAGCTTGAGGGGCCTTTTTTTCCCTTGTGAGAAATGCTAAGTATCTATCAAGTTTATCGCCAAATTCATATAATCTTTGCTTTGCAAATAATATTTCCCTCTTTGGCATTTGGGCAAGCGCGGTATTCAGGGCTGTCCTAATGGCCGTAATCCTTTGTAATTTAGCAATAGAAGGTCTATCAACATACGCTGTTTCAGCTGCTTTTGGGCGGCACGGTGGCACAGTGGTTAGCACTGCTGCCTCACAGCGCCAGAGAACCGGGTTCAATTCCCGCCTCGGGCGACACACACTGTGTGGAGTTTGCACGTTCTCCCCGTGTCTGCGTGGGTTTCCTCCGGGTGCTCCGGTTTCCTCCCACAGTCCAAAGATGTGCAGGTCAGGTGAATTGGCCATGCTAAATTGCCCGTAGTGTTAGGTAAGGGGTAAATGCAGGGGTATGGGTGGTTTGCGCTTTGGCGGGGCAGTGTGGACTTGTTGGGCCGAAATGCCTGTTTCCACACTGTAAGTAATCTAATCTAATCTAATCTAGTCTCAAGTAGATTCTGTTGTTCTCCCTTTAGTTTTTTCTGGGTCGCCGAGTATGAAATGATCAGACCTCACGCACAAGCCTTAATGGTCTCCCACATTATTGATGGGTTACTAGCCGTACCTGAATTAATTTCCAAAAAAGTTTTAAATTCTTGAGAAAAATATGTTACAAATTTACTATCCTTCATTAAGAAGGAATCCATATGCCAATGTCGGGGGGATGCCTCATTGTTCCTAGCCTTGATTTCCATATACACAGCAGCGTGATCAGAAATTATGATATTACCTATTTTGCAGGATGATATGGAATTCAAAAAGGTCGAGGGGGCAAAAAACATATCAATTCTAGTGTGACATTTATGTGGATTAGAGTAAAAAGAGAAATCTCTGCCTTGCAGATGGGGGCACCTCCACACATTTCCTAATCCTAACTCTTTATTCAAATCTGCCAATTGTCTAGATCTGGGGGATACATCCGCAGTACTCTTGGGTATCGTGTCTATCTCCGGGTCCATAATGCAATTAAAGTCTCCCCCTATAATTGTATGACGAGCCCCAAGAGCCATCAGTTTGGAGAAGGCTTCCGTTATAAATTTGAAAGGATGCGCCAGGGGACAATACAGATTTAAAATCCCATATTTCTCTCCATTTATAAGGGCTTTAATGAGTATATATCGTCCAGATTCATCTTTTATCTGACTTAGGATTTTGAAAGGGAGCTTCTTCCGAATAAGAATGACTACTCCCCTACCTTTTGAGCTGAAAGAAGAAAAGAAGGCCTGATCAAATCCACCCTGTTGTAATTTCAAGTGTTCTTTATCCAGTAAATGTGTCTCCTGTAGGAGAGCTATATCAACCCTTTCTTTTTTGAGGTTTGAAAGTATTTTCTTCATTTTGACTGGTTAATTACTCCCCTTGACATTCCAGGCGCACCATTTAATCGAATGACTAACCATAATCGTCCAGGCAAGTCCGAGACCCCCCCGGGAGGAGAAACCCTATCCAAAACACCCCAAGCATAGACCATAGAAAATTCACAAAAAGAGAGATTCTTTAATACACTCACACCAATATAATAAAAACTATTTCTAAATAGAAAAAATATAAAACATATTTAAATGCAGATTTTCCCCCTTGTTTCCAGGGAGCAATACTTCCTTTCCATAAACCCATCATATCCTCTCCCAACCAGTGCCCCACCCTCGACTCAGGCACCCCATAATAAAATAAAGAAAATTCAAGTGTACTACAAAGCTCAAGTTAACAGTGAGTACTCTACCCCCCGCCCACCCACACCAACACCTAGATATATTTGGTAATGTTGATACCATGTATAAACATATAAAAATATAACATTACAGTCTTAGCAGATAATTAAGTATAGTAACACAAAATAATAGGGGGAAACAACCCCGCTCTAAATGAAAGAGATAAGGTAGAACAAGGTAGACACCCCTCCTCACCTGAATCAACTAGACCACCCGGCCTATATGTATATATTAAAAAAAAAGAAAATCGCAAACTGGAGAACAAATAAGCCCCCCACCCTATCCCCCGGAGATAATATTAAGCAATAAAGTAATAAGAGAAAAAAAAAAGGGTAAACTGGGGATGGGAGTCGGAACAACTTCATTCACCACACGAATTAACTCTTACAATTTTTTTAAAGAGAGTCCAAAAATTCCTTGGCCTTCTCCCGCGATCCGAAGTCATGCCTAAAACTTAGCGTCACTGGGTAGCGCAGGGAGTATTGAATGTTTAAATCCCTTAAATGCTTCTTCGTTTCATCAAACGCCCTCCTCTTGCGGACCAAAGCTGGGGAAAAATCCTGAAACAGTATAATCTTGCATCCTTTGTAAATCATGGCCTGGGGATCTTTCCCAAGATTTCTGGAGGCCTCCAGGAACATTTGCTTCTCTCTGTAGCACTGAAGCCGGAACAGTACCGGGCTGGGGCGCTGGTCCGACCCGGGCCTGCGTATTGCAACCCAGTGGGCCCATTCTACCTGCACCTGGCCTGATCCATACTCCAGCTTCAACATCTGAGGGAGCCACTGCTCTAAAAACACTGCAAGCTGGCCTTCCTCTTCCCGTTCAGGAAGGCCCAGCAAACGAATATTTTTTAGACAACCCCGATCCTCGAGATCGTCAATGTGATCTTCTAAGGCCCGGACTTGCTGTTCGAGAGTCCGGACCCGACCCACGGCCGATTCTGCAGCAGCCTGAGTGGTCGCGGCCTTTAGCTCCGCCCCTCCGATGCAATGTTCGATTTTTTCAACATCTCGGTCGTGCTTTAGCAGCGCGACTGACAACGATTCCCACCTGCTCCTAGACTCTTCTATGAAGGCGTCGATCTTCTCTTCGAGCTTGGAAATCACTGCAACAAGGCTCGCCACTGTAGGTAAGTCCCCCGCGGTGGCTGCGGACATCTCTGCTGCAGCTGGGGAGCGTGGGGGAGGGGTTCCTGCCTGCTGCGAGCATTCTTTCCTTTAGTCATTTTAGCAAAGCACTAAACTACCTAAGTTTGATGCAAAACGACGAACTGTATTGAATAAAAGTTATTTTAAATGATTTGGCAGGTGTGGTGGAAGCGGGCAGCCCACTTTGCCTGAGTCTTGGGCAGAGCACTATAGACTCAGACTTGCTGGGTCGCCGCAATCTTAGATCTCCCGCAGACTCTCTCTTATACAAAAGCTCTCTCTCATACGCTCACACACACACCACCCACATGCACTTTCTCACACTTATATCCCATTACACTCACACGAACACACACTCTCTCACAGACATTCACACCCCACACACACGCACGCGCACACATAAAAGTTTGCGGGGTGAACTTGTACTTGCAGAATTACATTTTATTTTGCTCAGAAACTGCATAAATCCATGTAAGATTCTGTAAATCCCACTTAAGAAATAGAATCAGTCTGACCTAACATTGAGACACAGACAGACTTTAACTTCACACCTTCAATGCATTATCTGAGCTGAGATGGCAACTATTGTGAAAGCTATCTTGAAAATGGAACTTTAAAAAAGTTCTGGGATTTACATATGAAAGAACCAAAACTAACATGATCATTCTAAAAGAAGAAACACTTAAGCTAAATTTGTTTAATATTACATTCCATGACACTGCAATCCTGTTGCTATAAATTCTGTGTCTTATGATTCTGCTCCACAACCACCTGAAGGATCAGCTCTCCGAAAGTTAGTGCTTTCAAATGAACCTGTCGGACTATAACTTGGTGTGGCGTGATTTTTAACTTTGTCCACCCCAGTCCAACACCAGCACCTCCAAATCAAGAATTAACTGAATATTCAAACACCTCAGTGGAAAATGGTCTGTGTAGCAGTTTGATATGGTGCAACAATATTCATCATATGTATTCCAAACTTAATGCTTTTTTAAAGGTTCTCATTTTGAAAACTGTTGACACACAAATCAATAAATTTTGTTTCATCCAAAGGGAACTTAGAATAATTGTCAGAGAGGATTCGATGAAGGTGTAGTTTGTATTGATATTTGGAGATTCCTGGTAGACCATATGTGCCATAGCAATCCTTCCTCCAGCTACACAGCTTGCATCTAATTTCTATGGAGGTGCTGGTGTTGGACTGGGTGGTCAAAGTCAAAAATCACACGATACCAGGTCATAGTCCAACAGGTTTATCTGTTTCAAATAAAGCTGTTGGACTATGATCTAATTTCTTGTCATTCAACAGATTATGAGCAATTAGTCTTTTTTCTCCAATTCGTAAGGTGCTTTATTTACACTTGTGCCTATTTCCACAGGAATATGCTATGCCTCAGCTACGAGGATTAATCAGGTTTTAGCAGTTTCCTTTTCCTGTCACAGAGATAGGCTGAATATTTGTGTATGCTGTATGATTCTGGGTTGATTTGTAATGAGTTGACTGAAGTATGGCAGTTAACGATTTCCATTCCTCCCTCGACTGATGGCCCTTGTATCACTGCCATATCCAGAATTTGTGATACTAGTATTTCAAGATCTCAATAATCCTCAATCTGTCATGAGTTGGAAACCAACTGTAAACATATAACCATTCTAACAATCAGTTAAGTTAAAGAGAGAATGTACCTTTGCAATGTAACACTTAAACAGAACAGCCAACTTTAACCTTTGATAAAATGGAGACAAGCAAGGGATTAAAATAGAGACAGTGTACTCCGATCATTTAGAGGGCCAGTTCAAGCATAATGGGCAAAAAGGCTTCTTTCTGCTCAGTTACGCTTTTGTGAGCTGATGAGGAGATAAGAGTGGAAACCAACAAGTACAGTCCTGTTCAAACAGACAATGAAGGAAAGGCATTGGAAGAGGGTGGCATGGTGAACCATGTCAGAGGCTCAGTCAGGTCAAGAAGGAGAGGGAGAGACAATGCACCAGGATCAAAATCAGTGAAGATGCCCTTTATTATCTTACCTTTTTGTTCAAGGACTGTGGAAGTGGCACGTACCCAGTTGGAATAGCGTATAGATGAGATAGGAGAGAAAATATAGAAAGATCAGTGTTTTGGGGCTAGGATGGGATGCTGGGAAGTGAGGAGGGGATGAAGGGGAAGGAGTGTTTCTTTTCAGTAAAATGTTGCAGCTGGGGAATGCTTTAAATACCATCAAAAGACCACCAAAAATAATAAAGAGGGAGAAATTTGAGGTTAAATGTGCAAATAGTATCAAAGTGGACAGGAAGAGTTTCTTTAAATACATATGAAAAGAAAGGACAAAGTTGACACAGGTTCCTTAAAAAAAACAAGGTTGGGAAAATAAAATGGGGGATAGTTATTGGTACTGAATATATATTTTGTATCAGTCCTCACAGTAGAAGACACTAATACCATTCCAAAATTACTAAATATGAAAGGGACAAAAGGAGGAGAGAAAATATGCTAGACAAAGGAAGGTGCAAAAGTCCCCTGGACCTGATGACCTGAGGATATATTAAAAGAAATAGTCACAGAGATAGTGGATGCACTGGTAGAATAGATTTTGGGAATGCTTCTAGAAGATTGGTAAACTGCCAACAGAATACTTTTATTTAAAAAGGGCAGGCCAATTGGCTTAACATCTGGTATTGGGAAAATGTTGGTGTATTATAAAAGATGTAATAGCAGAGCATTTAGAAATGAACAGTCAGCATAGCTTCACGAAGAGGAAATCAGACTATCCAACTTCTCACAATTCTTTAAGGAGTGAAAGAGTAGGATAGATAAAGGAAAGCAGTGGATGTAACTTATTTAAATTTCCAGAAAACATTCTGTACCACACATTAGACAACTTAATAATGGCCAATGGTGTTGGAAATAGAATGTTAGCATGGATAGACAATTGGTTAAATCATAGACAGAGTATTGGGATAAAGGGTAATTTTTAGGATGACAGCCTGAATCTAGTGGAGTACCACAGGGATGAGTGCTGGGGTTACAATTATCTACAATTTATGTTAGTGATTTGTTTGGCAGAAGTGAATGTACTATCACAAAGTTTGTGAAAAACACAAAAACAGCCAAGAATGCAATTACTGTAGATTACACTTGGGGCAGATTCTTACTTTTTTTGGCTAAGCCTGAATTGCAGAGTTGTTTTTGGAGGGTTTGGCAAGTTCTCTTGCTTTATCTTACTGAACTCATGTCATCAATTACCTCCCATGCCTTTATGATATTTCTCAAGGCAAAATTCCATCCCATCCTACCACGTGCCATTCTTGGAACAACAGATATGCGTCAAAACACTGGCACCCCTTGTACCTGCAGCTTCTTTAAAAGCCGGGTGTACACCCAGGAAAGGACCATGCTCTGCTGGCCTTTGACCCAGACAAGGCAAGCAGAGGGACATGGGCACCCCACTTTGCAAACAGGGTCTTGGAAGTCCTGCTGGAGGGGGTGATACACAGGCAAGACATCATCCTCCCCAGGACCAGCAGTGGAGGCCATGACCACACACTATGCCAGTTAGTGGTTACCATGTGGGTTACAGCACTCAGTGCCCTGGAGGAAGGCCTAGCTTCTCCACTCTGCCAGGATATGTTCCATATAGTCTCTCGACATGTGAATAGTTAGCTGATAAGGACGATACACAGAGTCTGCATAGGGATACGTACAGGTTCAGTGAGTGGGCAAAAGCTTAGCCGATAGAATTTAATATGGGGATCTGTGAGGTTATACATTTTGGTAGGAAGAATAGAGAAGATGAATATTATTTAAGCCGAGAAAAACTGGAGAAAGCAACAGGAAAAGTTTTGGGAATCCTCATGCATAAACCAGAAAAAGCTAATAGGAAAAGGAAAATGGAATGATGGCCTTTATTTCAAAAGGAACAGAGCATAAAAATAAGCGTGTCTTGCTAAAACTATACAAGGCACTAGTCGGACTACAGCTGGAAGTTTTTGAGCCCCTTTTCCATGGAAAGATCTCTTTTTTTAATTCACTGATGGGATTTATTGCCCATTGTTAGTTGCCCATGGGAATGTGATGGTGAGCTGCCTTTTTGAATTGCTGATGTCTATTTGATGTAGGTATACTAATAATGCTGTAAGGGAAGAAGTTCCAGGATTTTAACTCTGACACTGAAAAAACAGCAATATATTTCCAAGTCTGGATTATGAGTGGCTTGGAGGGGAATTTAAGGTGGCACTCCCACGTATCTGCTTCCCTAGTCCTTCTAGACTATGGTGAACCAGTATTTGGAAGTTGCAGACTTGTGAGCCTTTGTGAATTTCTACAGTGCATCTTGTAGATGGGGCACACTGCTGCTATTGATCCAGGGGTTGATATGGTGCCAGTGATGCAGCATGAGATGCATTGCAATTAATGAAACTTTGATAACCATCCATTAGAGATATCTCTTTAAAGCTATTACTGCATTGCAGAGGCAGAAGATCAAACTTAGATGGAAATACATTCTGAGAAATGCATGAACTAGTACCCCGAAAGATGATAACAGCACCCATAACCAAATAATGGTGAATCATAATAACAAGCTCTAAAATTGCTACAAATATCATTTGGCCTTTAACTTCATCAGTGCCTGTAACGTAGTTAAAGTGAGACAAAATAGCACCACTGACAGGGCATATGATCATATTAGGTATGTAATTGTTTAAAGGCGTGAGCAGCTGAAACCAGCAAACTTAAATGTCAAAATGGCCAGACTGCTAAGCAGTAAATTGCACAATAGAACTGCAGGAAAATAATAGGTAAAGTTGCAGTACGAATCTTTTGTGGATCAGGTCTGCTCAAATCTTTTCACATTCCTTACCCATTGATGTATCCAAAGTCAACACCAGATGGCACCTACATCCACTGAACAACAACGCAGACAGCAGGGAAGACAGACAACAGGGGAGTAGGTTGTAAAAAAAATTCTGTTGTCTCAGCATCCACAACTTTAGAAAGGTCCAGATTTTCATCATCCTTTCCGTGAAAAATTGTTTCCTAATTTCATTCCAAAATGTGCAGCAACTGACAGGTCATGTCAAGGTAATTGAGGCTGTCTCACTTTTACATCAATATCTTGGAAGGTTTCTCTGCCTTGCAGGCAGTGCTGTAAGTGATCGCTATCTGAAAAAATGACAGCCTATGAAAATCCTGACATCATTCATGAAGGCATCCTATCATTTCATTCTGACAAATCCAATAATGTGATTTAGACAGAATTATAAAAGAAAATTAGAGCAGATCTACTTAGAATCCTGTTGGCAGTAGGGACTCTATTGTGCTCCCAGAGGAAAACAAGTTAGACAAAATGCATAAGAGTTCAGAGAGTTGCAAATTACTGCACAATTTAGATGCACATTCTGAATCTGATATATCAGATCTGAGGCAACCATGGCTGGCTACGGAAGTCAGGGATAGCATAAAATCAAAAGAGAAAGTATATAATGTGGCGAAGGGCAGTGGGAAACCAGAGAATTGGGAACCATGCAAAGACCAACAGAGGGCAACCAAAAACAATAAGGAGGGAGAAGATTAAATGAGAGTAAGCCAGCCATTAACATAAGGAGAACTGGAAAGAGTTTCCTTAGATACATAACGTGCAAAAGAGAGGGAAAAGTAGACATTGGACCACCGGAAAATGACGCTGGAGGGATAGTAGTGGGGAACAAGGAAATGGCTGAGGAACTGAATAATTACTTCACATCAGTATTCATGATGGAAGATACAAGTAATATCCCAACAATTCAGGAGAGTGAGGGGGGTGGTGGTGGGGCAGAGCTGAGTATGGTGACCATCAGCAAGGAGAAGGTACTAGAAAAACTGAATGGCCTGAACATGAATAAATTACCTGGACCAGATGGACTACACCCCAGAGTTCGAAAGGAGATAGCTGAAGAGATAGTAGAGGTGTTAGTGGTGATCTTTCAGGAATTGCTAGAGTCAGGGCGGGTCCCAGAAGATTGGAAATTTGCTAATGTGACACCAATTTAAAAAAAGGAATAAGGCAAAAGACTGAAAATTATAGGCATATTAGTCTAACCTCAGTCACAGGTTAGATTTTGGGAGTCCACTGTGAAGGATGAGATTTCTGAATACTTAGAATTGTATAGTAAAATAGCACAAAGTCAGCATGGTTTCATCAAGGGGAGGTCATGGCTGACAAATCTGCTAGAATTCTTTGAGGAAATATCAAACAGGTTAGACCAAGGACAGCCTATGAATGTTATCTACCTGGACTTCAGGAAGGCCTTTAAGAATGTGCCACACAGGAGGCTGAAGATTAGGTTAAGGACCTATGGTGTTAGAGGCAAGGTGCTAGCAATGGATACAAAATTGGTTGTCTGGCAGAAAGCAGAGAGTGGGGATAAAAGGGCTTTTCTCAGGATGGCAGCCGATGACAATTAGTGTTCAAAAGGGCTCAGTGTTGGGAGCACAACTTTTCATTTATACATTAGTGATCTAGATGAAGGAATTGAAGGCATTCTGGCTACGTTTACAGACAATACATAGGATGGGGACAGGTAGTATTGAGGAGACAGGGAGGCTGCAGAAGGATTTGGACAGGTTAAGACAGTGGGCAAAGAGGGGGCAAATGGATTACGTGAGGAAGTGTGAGGTGATGCACTTTGGTAAGAAGAATAGAAACATGGAATATATTATAAATGGGGAGAAAATACAGAAGTCTGAAGTGCAAAGAGACTTGAGAGTTCTGGTCCAGGATTTTCTCAAGGTAAACTTGCACATTGAGTCAGTAGTTAGGAAGGCAAATGCAACGTTGACATTTATTTTGAGAGGACTTGATTATAAAAGCAGGGATGTATTTCTGAGGCTCAAAAAGCCTCTAGTCAGACCACATTGGGAGTATCGTGCGCAGTTTTGGGCCCCATTTCTCAGGAAGGACGTATTGGCCCTGGAGTGAATTCAGAGAACGTTCATGAGAATGGTCCAGGAATGAAAAGCTGAACATACGAGGAACGTTTGAAGATTCTTGATCTATACTCAATGGAGTTTAGAAGGATTGGGTGGGGGTGGGGGGAGGATCTAATTGAAACTTACAGAATACTGAATGGCCTAGACAGAGTGGCTGTTGAGAAGATCTATTCATTGGTAGGAGACACCAGGACCTGAGGGCACAGCCTTTAGAGTAAAGGGAAGACCTCTTAGAACAGAGATAAGGAGAAACATCTTCAGCCAGAGAGTGGTGAATCTATGGAGTTCACTGCCACAGAAGGCTGTGGAGGCCAGGTCATTGAGTGTATTTAAGATGACAATTAATAAACTATTAATCTCCAAGGGTTACAGGGAGAAAGAGAGAATGGGATTGAGAAATTTATCAGCCATGAATGGCAGAGCAAACTCGATAGGTGCAGAAATTAGGCCATTCAGCCTATGTCCTATGCTATGGTCTTATTATCTGAAATTAAGTATATCCGGGAATTAGACAATGCTGTGGCTTTACAGAAAGATTCGAGACGTTTAGTGGTAGGCATACATACAGTTCAAGGTAAGTGTGAGATTGTGGATATGATAATTTTATCCCACTTTTCTGAAAAAAAAACATTGTTTTGCAGTTACTTTCCACGTATTGACGTAGAACTTTTCAGTATGTTCTCATAACTAAACATCACCTGTAATTTAACCGATTTACATAATGACTTTCTGCACAGAACAGTATCAACAAATATTTGAAGGGATTTCTTAAATGTGGTATTATCAGTGAAATCTCCATTGAGTTAATTTGTGGCCCATTTTTGACTGGTCACCTGACTGAGCTTCATTAATCATTGTAGGACAAGAGAAATTGCTTGAACCAATTACATGAAAGAGCGGAGATCAATGGGGCTTGAATTTGCATTCCTTTTAGATCTGGGTTAAACCTCTTTTGCAGACCTGCAAAATGACAGCACTACCCAAACTGCATGTATAAAATGGTGCTGGCACTAAATCCAGCTCCTAACTAGACCTCACTGCAGTCTTCATAAGATCATAACAGACAAAATGATACATAATTCAAGACTTTACAGACCTGACAGAATGTACCGACCATCACACTAATGGATTCCTCAAGATGTAGTTTAAAATAGCTGTACTGCATGAGCAGCCAAAATGCTAATGCAGCACCATCTGCTTGCTCCCAAATAATTCTAGAATGGTTACAGCACAGTTGGCCCATGGCCATACCAGTACTCTGCACAGTAACTTAGCTAGTCACACTTCCCAGACCTTTCATCGCAACCCAACAAATATTTTTGCTCGTGATGATAATTATTCAATTCCATTTTGAAATGATCCCCAGTCAAATCTGTCTCTGCCACACACTCAGGTAATATATCCCAGATCTGAATCACTGGCTGCGTAATTGGTGTCTGCTGGTTTTAACTCTTCCACAGTGGGAAGAGTTTTAATCTCTCTAATTCTGAACACCTGTCAAATCTCTTCTCATCCTTTTCTTTTCACCCATCTGACCTGCACTTGGTTCATCTCAGACTCCTTCCTTCCCTGGACTTCTCTCTATCTCCATTTTGACAGACAGGCTGTCCACTGATATTGATTACAAATCACCAAGTCCACCCCCCCCCCCCCCCCCCCCCCCACAACCACCACCCCCACCCCATAGCTGCTACAACTCCACTTCCTCACACTTTGCTCCGTAAGGACTCGTGTGTTCTCCCATTTGCCTCAATCACAACTGTTCCAATGGTTCCATTTTCTACAATAGAACTTCTGATAAGTCATCCCTTTCTCATAACATTGAGTTCAAACTAAATCAAGATTAATGCTAACGATAAAAGAAAAAATGGCAGTCAAAAAATGTATTAGAGTCATAGAGATGTAGAGCACGGAAACATGCCGACCAGATATCCCAACCCAATCCAGTCCCACCTGCCAGCACCCGGCCCATATCCCTCCAAATCCTTCCTATTCATATACCCATCCACATGCCTTTTAAATGTTGCAATTGTACCAGCCTCCACCACTTCCTCTGGCAGCTCATTCCATACACGTACCACCCTTATTATTGTAGCAAGCTGAGAAGATTATAGGGATTAAGTAAAAAAGGATACTAGGTTTAAACTAAATAGTGGGGGTGGCGGGGGTTCAGTTATGTGGAATATTATTTTTTTAAAAAAATCAAACTGTAAGAAGCACAGGAGGGAGTACAGAGTAAATGACAAAGCAGACAGTTACCAGAAATTTTTAAAAAAGAGACAGAACAACATTGAGAATAAAATTTAACAAGTTACAGTGCAAATACAGACAAATAGGTTCAAAGTTTGGGTGAAGATTTGTAGCTCGGTGCTCGTTGTGGTTCTGTTCGCCGAGCTGGAAATTTTTGTTGCAAACGTTTCGTCCCCTGTCTAGGTGACATCCTCAGTGCTTTGGAGCCTCCTGTGAAGCGCTTCTGTGGTGTTTCCTCCGGCATTTATAGTGGCCTGTCCCTGCCGCTTCCGGTTGTCAGTTTCAGCTGTCCGCTGTAGTGGCCGGTATATTGGGTATGATGTGATTGCAAGGAAATCAGGTTTGGTAATTGAATATACAAGGGTACTCTATTTTGGAAGGATAGACAGAATGAAAGAGGTGGTGGTATAAGCTTTGTAAGTGAAGTATGAGATCTGTGTAGTGAGAAATGATTTTGGCACTGGAGATGAAGACATAGAATCAGCTTGAATCAAAATAAGGAACTGCAAGGGATCAAAATCCTAGTGGAGGCAATTTATAAGTCCCCTAACAATAGTTCCATAGTAGGACACAGCAAAAGCCAGAATGCAAACCAGGCTGACTGTTAATTAGTGATTTGCCATTCAACTTGGTCCTTGGACCCCAACTACTTACAATCTATATTAAATGACTTGGATGCAGGAATAGAATGTACTGTATTCCAAATTTGCAGATGACACAAAATAGGTGGAAAAGTAAGTTGCAATTAAAAAAAATAAGGAATTTATGAATGGATATGCATAAGTTAAATGAATGGAACAAAATTTGGCAGATGGAGTTTACAATGGATTAATGGGAGGTTGTCTATTTTGGTCAGAAGAATAAAAATGCAACTTATATAAATGGGGAGAAACTTCAAAATACTTCAGTGCAGTGTGGAGAGGGTGTCTGGATGTCATAAGATTGAGAAAGTAAAAAGGAAGATTGATGTATTTTTGCAGACAGAACATAGGTGTTCTGCAAAGTGGTCACCCAGTCTGCATTTCATCTCCCAGATCACATCATGAACAGAGAATACAGTAGACTAAATTGAGTGAAGTGCAGGTAAATTGCTCTTCACCTGGAAAATGTGACTGGGGCTTTGGATAGTGAAGAGGGAGGAGGTAAACAGGTAGGCTTTACACCTTCTACGTCTTCATAGGAAAGTGCCATGAAAAGATGGCGACACGTTGGGAGTGGAGATAGACAGGACCAGGCTGTCCCAGAGGGAACGGTCCCTGTGGAAGACTGACAAAGGAAGGGAGTATGTGTCTGATGGTGACATCTCACTAGAGGTGGTGGAAATGGTGGTTAATGATCCTTTGGATGCGAATGCTGTGGTGGAGAGGACCAGGGGAACCAAATTGCTGTTGTGGGGAAGAGAACGGGTGAGGGCCAAAATGCAGGAGATGGCTAAGGGCCCTGTCAATCACAGTGGTGGGGAACCCTGGGTTGAGGAAGGTGATAAATATTTCAGAGGCCTCCTTCTAGAAGCGGACATCAATGAAACAGGTACAATAGAGATGGAGAAACGAAGAGAATGGAATAGAGTCTTTACAGAAAGCAGTGTGAGAATGTATCGTCAAGGTAACTGTGGGAGTCAGTTATTTGATAAGAACAGTACCACCCTTGTTGGCAAGCTTGATAAAAATGTCAAGGCTGAATCTGAGAGCACAGTGCAGTCAGCTCAGAGGGAGATAGGCTCAAATGTGGGGGCGGGGCAGAGAAATTGAGGCGACCGATATCACAACAGTTCTCCATTATCAAGTCGACCAGAAGGAAGGGTCCAGTTGGAGGGAGATTGTTGGAGGTGGGTGAATGGATCAGTGGGATGGATTGAGGACCCTTGCCCAAAGAAATGGGCACAGAGGCAAAGGTGACAGAAAAGTTCAACGTCACAACGTGCCCCCAAAATCCATCAAGGTGGGACACAGAGATAAAATCAAGACCTTTTGAGTACAAACTGTTCAGCAGAGAGCAGAAAGAAAGAAGGGATGGCAGGGTTAGGAGAAGGGATGGAAGTAGAGGTAGTCACTGAGGAATGCAATGTAGCCATGAGTGTGTGTTTGATAAGATATTTGCCAAAACACAAGGTAACGACAATGAAAGTAATAACTGAACAAGAAAAACATTATTGGAATGAAAATCCTGTCAGAGAGGAGCAGAACTTCAAGATGGGCATACATGGACAAGATGTGGCAGTGAGTTAAACATTAAACAACCAAAGAACTGTGGATGTTGAAAACCAGAAACAATCAAATTGCTGAAGAAACTCAGGTCTGACATCTGTTGAGAGAAAACAGAATTAGTTTCAAGTCCAGTGACCCTTCTTCAGGGCTGATTGTAGCTAGGAAGCGTTTGGTATATATTGCTGAAGATGGGGTTTTAGGGGGTGCAAATGATAGGTGGCAATGAAGCCCATGGAGAGAGAAAAAGTCAGACAAAGGGTCCGCCTGGGGGTATCAACAGCTGCTAATGGGGACCGTTAGTGGTTGACAATGGGTTGTTAGTGGTTGTAGCCCATATGATGACAAGACCTGGTGCATGGGGGTTGAGGTAAGAATATGGAAGCTGGTGACATTCAGGACCTAAAATTATTGATATGTTGATGTAATGTTGGTACTGTATAAAAACACTAATTAGGCCACAGTCTGAATTATGTATACAATACTGATCACTGAACTGCAGGAAGAATATAGTTGCTCTTGAAAAAAAAGAGTAGAGGAGACATTCAAAAAACATGGCCAGGACTTGAAAATTGAAGATCTAAGGAAAGATGGGATAAACTACGGTTTTTTTTTTGTTTATGGAGTGTGGGCGCTGCTGGATAGGCCACCATTTTATGTCCACCCTCAAATGCCTAGACAGCAGTAAAGAGTCAACCATATTGCTATCTGGAGTCACATTTAGGCTAGATTGGGTAAGGCTAACACATTTCCTTCCTAAAGGACATTGGTAGTCATTAGACTTTTTTTTTTTAAACATTCCAGATTTTTATTCAATTCAAATTTCACCAACTGCCATGGGATAGTCCTATGATATTGCCACTACATCAGCATCTCTCTTGCTTTTCTTAGAAAGAGGAGGTTGTGGGCTGACCTGTAGGTGCACCAAAATAATGAGGGGCTTGGATAGAGTGGACAGCAAAGACTATTTTCCCTTAACTGAGAGGTCAGTTATCAAGGCACAGATCGAACATGACGTACAGAAGAATTAGAAGTGTCATAAAGAAAAAAGAAGTTTTGCCTAGAGGGTGGTGGGTATTTGGAATTCAATTCAGAGTTTCATTTAGATTGTAGAAACCCTCAATTCATTTGCATCCAAGATCCTATAACCTATGGACCAAATAACTGAGATTGGAATGTTCATCTAGCATCTTTTTCATCATCTTAGACTTTATGGGCTGAATGATCTCTTTGAGCCACAGGTTTATGGCTCTTAACAATTCCAAATAGCCAATAACATTGTGTCTCTAACACAATTTAAATTCATGCCTTTCAAATTAAACAAATACATCTGCACATAAAATTTAAATTTTAACCAATTAGATTTAAAGCATACCAGCAAAGTAACAACTTTGCAGTAATAGAATACTACACTACATTCTGCTGGAGCAACCCGACCAACTGCTATTGTATAAAACTTTAGTCATATGCCGTAATTGGCTTATTTTGTACTGAATACATAAACATAGGGATCTCTCACTATATCTGCAAAGAGCATTTGAGGAAAGGTTTGGCAGGATGATCTTAGATTAGATTAGATTCCCCTACAGTGCGGAAACAGGCCATTCGGCCCAACATGTCCACACCGACCTTCTGAAGAGTAACCCACCCAGACCCTTTTCCCTCTGACTAATGCACCTAACACTATGGGCAATATAACATGGCCAATTCACCTGACCTGCACATCTTTGGACTGTGGGAGGAAACCGGATCACCCAGAGGAAACCCATTCAGACATGGGCAGAATGTGCAAACTCCACACAGACAGTCACCTGAGGCTGGAATCAAACTGGGCCACGGTCACTGGTGCTGTAAGGCAGCAGTGCTAACCACTGAGCCACCATGCTTACATTCACAGTAGTCAAGGTGAATGAGGTATTTTGCTGAAACGTAAGGTTCTTGAAGGGTCTTAAAAGGCAAGGTGCTGAGAAGACATTTACTTTAGTGCAGAAATCAAAGCGAAGGCCATTTGCTTCAAGACAGATAAGGAAAGATTGCTACTTTGGAGCTTTTTCCCAAAGAACATTAAAGGATGTGTCAATGACTATATTCAAAAACCTATGCAACTCTACCTTGATCAATTAAGCTAGTCCAAGGGTTATGGGAGATAGGAAAAGCACAGTTAAGGCCACAACCAGATAAGCCATAAGCTTATCAAATAATGTAGCAGACTTGATAGCCCAATGGTCTATTCTGCTCCTAATTCTTATGTTATGACAACCAAGACTATTTCCAAAAATCATTTGGGCACAATACTTCAAACCTAGAACAAACATTTATTTCTGGGACCATTGCAAATCAAGAGCATGAGTATTTTACTGTTTAACCATGATATTAAAGATATAGTTTGCAAAAATGCCAATATTTTTCTTCAACTTCAACTAACTTGTTGAGCTGCAGGTGATATGGCACTGGCTGATAAATATTATTTGCATTCACTGAAATCCGGTCAAAAGGTGCACTACATTTCATTATCCTCTTAATAGCAACAGTTAAATCAAGCTTATATGAAAAAGGACCAACTTACTTTCTCAACACTGAATGTACAAACTTGCCACTGGCTAGACATAACCAGCTCCATATTGTAGTTTGCCACAGGACAGAAGGACATAATAGACAATGTATCGTAGAACAGAAATTTAGATTCTAAATAGGGACCAAGCTTGGAAATAGAATAAAGCTGGTTTTCAAAAAAATGAATAAAATACACTGCCAATAAGAATGATGTGGAATGATTTGGTGCTCAATATGAAAATCAGTAGCATTCAGGTATTTGTGGAATTGACAGGAAAGAAGATTAAAAAAATAAGGTACCAACAAAAATGGTACAAAATCAAAAACGTGCTTTAATGTGACTATACGAAGTCATTAACTACTTGCAAAAAAAAACTTAGTAAAACAATCTGCACTATGGTCTGATGCTAAAAGCTTGTTCTAATATTAGACAATGCATCTTGGCTCTCACTTGTGTCAAAGATGGAAAAAAAAAGTGCTCATGAACATGCAATGGTCTGACTAGCACACTGAACAGACCATAATGTTTTCAATGAACTTAAATTATATGGTCATTTCTCATCACTCATCATCTTCCCCTCAATTTTACATCCACAATTCTCAGTTTAGACCGTAAGAAATATAAAACAAATAAAGAACCAGCAGTTAAAATACTTTGAATAGGCAGGTGTTTTATTTTGTTCAGGCTTTGGGTTTTTATTTTACATTATCAAACAGAGCTGAGGTACTAGTGATATTTTGGACAAAAATTTTTCCATTTTTTCTGTAACTTCAAGGGTTATCATAGTAACAATACATACGCAAAAGTAGTAATGAATATACAGTTGCATGGGTACAACAGTCAAGCCAAATAAGCCATATTCTGTTCAAAAACCGTACTACTGAAACTGCACACTACTGCACCACAGAAGCTTTGATAGCTCAATTTGTGAAAGAATTTTCAAATCATACTTGAGAAAAATGCTGCTCTCGAAACAGTGTTTACAAGCTTGTTAGTTTTGTCAGTGTATAAAGAAGTTCTAATAAAAATCAGCATGCTCTTGTTTGGTCAAAGAACTTCCTCAGTTGAGCTTGAATAATAATTACTTATTTAGCTATTTAGATATTTTGGTGAAAAAGAATTCATTTTAGTGTTATTTTCTTGTACTCCCAAGAAAAATGTTTTTACATAAAAAATACAAATGGGAAAACATAGAAAAAAATAACCCAAGCCACACCATCTTACAGTATTTTCAGTAGCAAAATTATGAAAAAATTAGTAACCTAACAATGGATAAGCAAATCATTACAGCTCTGGCATGCAAGGCTGGGAAGCAGCCATTTCCAGGCAAAATCCCAAACTTTGATAGATGTCTCATGAAAACTAGGACATCGCTATGCCCATGAATGCCACACCAAAAGTAAGGCAGAATTATGATTCTTAGCAACGATGAGACCAACCATACCTGCAGCCCTACTTTAACAACGTATGGGTGTAGGCACTTAAAGGATGCAAAAATCCCAACTGGAGGGCATGACAGTTCCATTTGTTTATACTTTCTCCGATAGGAATAAGTGGTGTACAGCATTAACTGGAAACAGTTTCTCCACCCCACAACCAGTTAGTCTAAACATACTTCAGATACTTAGATCAGAAAGAATGTTACATGTAAAATAAAGCTAGTGTGTTCATGAAGTAAAACCTAACATGACAAAAAAAAAATTGGTCACACAAATCTAAAAGATTTAAAAACTGGAGTACAGAATAAATTAAAAAGTGGGGAGATAATCCAAGTTAAATAAAAATGCTAAATTATATTCTGGGTGTGTTAGTCAAACCACACAGAATTACAAACTTCTAACCAATATGGAAGCCCTAGAACAAAAAAGGCATAAACGATGCATAATTTTACAAGTCTTGCATGTGAAAGTTTTCCTTCCTTCAAATGCACAATTGAAGTGATCTCTGTATGCTAGATGACATTTTAATTTTACGTGTGCGCAAGTGAGCAAAGAGAACTTTCCACCATCCACAATACAAAGGGTTGATTTTGATCTTTTTCTGCCCATTCAATGCAAATTCATTTAGCTGGAAACAGTGCATAATTATTTGAAAACGCACATCTGAGTGGCCATCACCATGTTAGTGTACACAACCAATGTGACAGAATTTTATAAAAGATGCTGGACTCAACGTGCTAAAAAAGGAACTCAACATTGCATTATAGATGAATCATGCACACAATGATTTGGGTGTTATATCACAAACTGGAACTGTTAAAACTAACAGATTTTTGTAAAGTTTAAGAGATGTTTGGTGTAAATTAAGTTTTTTTAGTTCTCTTTGCACCCTTGAGAAATTTAGTTTTGTCAACAGATCACAATGAGAAACCTATCATTTAAAACAATTAAAAAGGTCTAATTCACTGGTGTCTCATTGTTCAGATAATGTAGTCACTGTCATAAAGCCACTTAGCATTCAGATGTTATCTGCATAAACTGTCCTTTACACTAAACAGTTACAGAATTCCATCATTAAAAGTGCAATATTATACAACGCAAAGAACAAAATGTGTCTTCTGATTAAAAGTAAACTGATGCAAGTTGAGTTTTGGCAATTACATATTTTTGTATTTATTTCCAATGAAGACACTGACATTTTCTCCACGTTTGTGCTAGTGAAGCTAATAGATCAATTACAAGACAGCCAGCAATGATGAATTGCAATACTTTACCAACAGGGTAAGATTACTAGCCAATATTCACACTGTGGTGGATGGTAATGACAAATAAGCAGTGGCTTATAGAGCCAATATTAGCAAGAGCACCCTCCCTCACTGACTGGTTGCTCTTGAGTCTTTTCCAGTTTTATATCGATCACTGAAATTGAACTGTGTTAAGGAAACTTACTATGCACTGCCTCTTTCTAAGTTTAAAAAATTAACATAATTGCTAGTTTGAAAGATTTTAACACAAGAAACCTCAAATTAAATCCAGTTTTGAACACTTCCCCAAAACATAATTGCAAAATGTATCAATTTTACAAGAACAAATTAAGTACATGGTACCAAATGAAAGCAATTCAAATCTCAGAACTAAACTCCTCCATTAGTGCTAAAAACAATTTAAGAAATGAACAAGTAGCACATTTGACACAAGCCTGATGAACATCCACTTCATTTCAATTTTCCTCTGATTTCTCTTCCCTCAACTAGTCTCCCTTTTCTAGTTTTCTGACACTTTCAAGCTATCGTTGAAGACTGACTATTCCCTTGCGTTTACCTAAATAATTGTTGTCCGTGGGATCTGAGTATTGTTGGCTAGGCCACCATTTACAGCCCATCTCGAATTATCTGGGCGAAGCTGGTGGCGAGCCGACTACTTGTACCCTGCAGCCCCACTGTGACGGTATACCCAGTGTTAGGAACAGAACTCCAGGAAATTGACCAGCAACCATGAATGAATAAGATAATTCCAAGACAGCATTGTGCAGGTTGGAGAGGAAGTTGCAGATGGTGCTGTTCCCATTAATTTGGACCCCTTGTTTGTAGGGGTCTTGGACTGGGAATGTATTATCAAATTAACCTCATGAATTATTGTAGTGCATCTTGTAGATGGTACATACCATTGCCAATGTGCATTAGTGAAGGGAGAGAATGATGGAGGTAATGAACTGGATGCCTTATGGCAGCTATTACATTTTCAAGCATTGTGGGAGTTGCATTTATTCAGCCAAGTAGTTGGGCCTAGAACAATACCCTGAGGAATTCCTGCAGTGATGAGCTGGGGCTGAGATGACTGACCTCCAACAGTCCTCTTTTATTCCAGGTATAACTCCAACAGCAAAGAAATCCCATTTGCTTGCACGGAAACACCAGCATTATATGCAGAACGTAAAATCAATTCAAACATGAAAAACAAATAAAGTCAAATGTTCTGCTAAAATTGCTTAATTTTAATCCAAGTTGAACAAGTTAGTATAATTTTGCTGTATTGAACAGATATATTTTTTAAAAAAAGCAAGAAAATTTAATACAAGCCAAGAAAAGGATACTGTCTTCTCTGCTCTTATCCTGTGTGCTTTCCATTCCAGGCAAGGCAGCAGCTACACGCCGGAAAAGCTGGGGAGATATATATAAAACTTGACTTTTGATTTTATTCATAATTTATAGAAAACTGTAGAAAAGGTGATAAAATTAGAAAATCTAAAATTAAAAAAATAGAAGGGGAAGCTTGGATATAATTAGGAATAAGAATGCAAGAACAGAAATAGGTGATTCAGGACCTTGAAATTGTACTGCATCTTTAAGCAAATTTGAAGAGTCCCAACCAAAACCTGAGATCATCTAGCCATAAAAGATCAACTCAGCAAGGATAAATTCCTGCAAATTCCCATATCATCAAATGCTATACAAAAATAAATTGTAGAAATAAATTAATAGACCAAATACAGCATACCTTTCAGGCAAAAATATTGTAGATCCTGTAAATCTGAAACACAGAAAATTCTGTGGAAACTCAGGTCTAGCAGAGTCTGTGGAAGGAGAAACGGCGTTAACGTTGCTTCTTCAGTTCTGAAGAAGAGTCCTACCGGACTCAAAACGTTAACGCTGTTTTGCTCTCCACAGATGCTGCCAGACCTGCTGAGTTTTTTCCAGCATTCTGTTAGTTTTAACTTTCCTAAGAGCTGCTTTAAGCATCATTAAGAAAAAGACAGTTACACGTTTTATTAATAAATCTTACCTTTTGTCAACTGTTCAAAAGGCATTTATACTCAAAAGCTTTGCATTAAAATATTGTAGTCCAGACAACTTCTACACTAATTTAAAATCAACTCCCCAATTACAAAATATTCCAATATTTGAGTAAAACTAATCAGGAAAATTCTCCAGCTGGACAGTCTGTGAAAACCAAGTTTCATTGTAAAACTAAAAAATATTTCATATGAAGTAAAGTTCCTTGTGCACTAAAATTGCTACAGGTAATTACTGACATATTGACATATATATTAACATATAGAAAATATGCATGGTAAATGCATACTTTGGGACTGGAGCAACGTTTGCAAGCTGGATTCCCCAGAAGTCAATATTTGGATCACTTTTTGCTTTTCTTGATTTAGATTTTTGACCTAGACTTGTATTGCCCAAGACACAACTTTAAAATTTGCAAATGGCAAAAAATGTGGAAAATTGAGAACCATAAGTAGAAGAGTGATAAACTTCAAGGGGACAGAGACTGGCAGAATGTCAGATGGAATTAGATGCAGGCAAGTATGAAGTGATAAATTTCAGTAGGAGACAACATAAGAGATACAATTTTAAAGGGCATGTCAGAGGGTGTAAAGGAGCAGAGGGACCAGAAATTCTGCATGCTCAACTTGTTGAATTTGGTACTGCAGGTTGAAACAATAACGAAAAGGATACATGGGATTCTGTGCTTTATGTAGCCATAGAACATAAAACATTTCACCACAGTTACACTGTAGGATAGAGTATACAGAAATGTACAAATGGAGCACGTAAGAAATGTACTGAACTAATGATGATGTTCATCCAAATGCAGAATGACAATCTAGAAAGTGAGTTGTTTTTTCCAGGACAATTTTGTATAGCAGTACATTCAAGAGTCAACCAGGGAGCTGGCTTTCGTAGACCTGGTAACGTGCAATGAAATAGAATTAATTAATCCTCAAAATAAAGAAGCCTCTAGTGATGATATAATAGAATTTCAGATTCTGTTTGAAAGGGAGAAGTTTGAGTAAATGACTAGTAGTTTATAGTATTTTAAATCTAAATAAAAGGTAACGTGAAGGCACGAAAGCACAGCTCTATAAGGTGAACTGAGCAACTTTCATGAGGGAATTGGATCAGCAACTAAAGAGAAAATACACAAGACTCATGCAACAAAAGTGGGGGAATGGGACTAGATAAGTTGCCCTTACACAGCAATACATAACAGTGGGTCTAAGGTTCTTCTGATATGCTACGAGGAATCATTAACATATTTAAGTATCTGAAAGCATGGTGTTACAGGAGTGAAACAATTTGCCCATTTTTAAAACATAAAATCACAGCAACAGTGTGACACCAAAATATAGAAAGCCAAAAGAAAAAGGGATTACTATGTAGACAATTACTTTCAGCGGTGAATTGGGAAGGATTGGTTGAGGAATCTGAAATGTACACTTCATAAAGGTCACTGAGGCAAGCACAGCACCTGATTTGATGAGCCTGATCCATGTAATTCATCTAATTTGACAGAACAGCATTATTTGTCCAGTTTTGTAAAGTATTTGTAAAAACCACCTGACCAATCATATCTTAACTTGATCTGACTGCAAATTTGAAATCTTGCCCAGTTACAAATGTTCAGTTCCAAGGAATATTCTATAATTATATTCCTTCAAAAGATGAGAGACTGGAAGTGACAGGACCCTAATAATCATTTCCTCCAGAAGTTGAACACAACATCTGAATATTAACAATTTCAGGCTTTGAGAAACAACTGAAAAGTCAACACTTATTCAGGACTCAAAAGTTGACCCTTTAACTCCCCAGTCCTGAGATTATAAACAATCAAATTTAACTTTGAAAAAGAAATATCAGAAAAAGAAACAGCAAGTGTTCCTGATCAAGGAAAAACAAATTTTAAAACACAATATAAACTTTAAAGAAAAAACTACTGTTCAGACTTGTCAACTTCAACAACTTCATACAGAAATACTCTAACTGCAAATTATGGAAAAATTCAAGTTAAATAAAACATCTACACATTTTTGCAGACTACTTTATAGTGCATTTGACGCAAATATTGAACTCAACCTGAAAGATCCTCCATCAAATGTTTCACCATCAATGGATTTTAGCATTTAGCACACATACATGCAAAACTGAACGTTGCAACTCTAATAGGCTCAATGTTGATGATAACGTGATCATATCACTGAAGTATCTGCCCATACACACATGGAACTTTTAATAAAACTATGGTTACCCCACGCAGCTTTTCATGGAAGTCAAACATCTTCATACTCATAGTAAAATAACATTTTTGTCCTCTGCTGGCTTTTGACTAATGACAGCATAAGTTGCATTAAATGCAATGATGAATATGGTGCGTTTCCATGTAGGACACCAACACTGCATACATAAAAAAGGTCATCTTTCTAAATACACGAAAGTACAGCATTTAGGTAAAAGTACGTGTATCATGTCAACATTGAAATATGGTTTCTGAGCTCTGACCAAGTGTCAAATACAGATTACTGACTTAAGAATGGTTCAAATAAGATCAAGCACATTTGCAAATACAAACAGTTTAGCTCACAAACTCAAAGGAAAAAGGGAGCGAACGTAGAAAATTAATGAGGTGACAATTTCAGAGAACAAGGAAACGGCAGAGGAGTTAAAACAGATATTTTGCAGTCTATATGGCTGACAAACCTAAAGAATATGGAGGAAGAATTAAGTACCAAAGTAGTATTAGACAAACTAATGTGTCTAAAGGCAGACAAGTCCCCTGGCCCTGATGGCTTGCATCCTGGGATCCTAAGAGGTAGCTACAGAGCTGGTAGATGCATTGGTCATAATTTTCCATAAATCATGGTATTTTTGGAGAAGTGTCATATGATTTGAAAACTGCTATGTGACCACCCAATCAAAAAGGGAGACAGACAAAAATTGGGTAACTACAGGCCAAAAGAGCTGAACATCCTTTTTTTGGGAGTGCATTGAAATCAATTAAGTAAATTGGGAAATGATAATCTAATCAAGTGGAGTCAGCATTGCTTCATAAAAAAAGGGGGGAAAAAAAGTGTCTGAGCTTCTCCAGAAAGTGACAACCACATACATAGAGGAGAACCAATAGATATGTTGCTTTTGAACTTTCAGAAGGTGTTAGTAAAGGTAATTCACAGTATGTTAAACCATAAAATAAGAACCCATGTTGTCAGAGTTTATAATTTCACATGAATAGAGAATTGGCTCATGGGCAGAAAGGAGAGAGTGTGGGGCTAAGGAGTTCTTTGAGGTTGGTGACCAGTCGGGTTCCACAGGAATCAGTACTGGGAACTCAATGGCTTATATTATGTATTAATGACTTAGAGGAAGGAAGCAAATACACTGTAGCCAAATTTTCAGATGACACCAAAATAGGTGGAATGGCAGATTATAAGGGGGATACAAACAGTTTACAGAAAGACATTAATGAGTTAGTAAATGGGCAAAACGTTGACAATATGTATAATGTGGGAGAATGCAAAGTTGTTCATTTTGGAAGGGACAACAAAAAGAACAGAATATTCTTTAAATGGGGAAAAAAACTGCAAAATGCTGCAACACAAAAAAGGTACTTGGGGAGTACTTGTGCATGAAAGACAAAGCTAGCACATAGAAAGCAAAAAGACAAATGGAATGTTGGCCCTTATTTCAGTGAGGCTAGAGTATAACAGTAGGAAAGTCTTACTGCACCTGAGTGTTGTTTTTTGTCCCCTGAAAGATATTATTTCATTGGAGACAGTTCAAAGGAGGTGCGCTAGGATGATCTCCAATATGGAAGGAGAAACCTATGTGCAAAGGCTAAATGGGTTGAGACTCTACTCACTAGAGTTTAGGAGAATGAGAGCTGATCTCATTGAAACATACAGGATTCTTAAGGGGATTGATAGAGTAAATGCTGACAGGATGGTCCTCCCCATGGGAGAGTCTAGGACCAGAGGGCATAGTCTCAGAATAAAAGAGCACTAATTGAAAACTGAGATGAGACACATTTCATCTCTCAGAAGGTTGCATGTATTTGGAGTTCCTTGTTGCAGAGAGTTGTGGGGACAGAATCCTTGTGTATATTTAAGGCTAGATGCACACAGATTCTTGATCAATAGGGGGAATCAAAGGTTATGGAGAAAGGGGAGGATTGTGGATGCAAGAAATGTCAGAACAACCATAAGTCAAGATTAGAGTGGTGCTGGAGAAGCACAGCACGCCAGGCAGCATCTGAGCAGCAAGAAAATCAATGTTATGTGCAAAAGCCCTTCATCAGGATAATCATTCCTAATGAAGGGCATTTGCCCAAAACGTCCATTTTCCTGCTCCTCAAATGCTGCCTGAACTGCTGTGCTCCTCCAGCACCACTCTAATCTTGACTCTGATCTCCAGCATCTGCAGTACCCACTTCTGGCTAGAACAACCAGGACCCTATTGAATGGTAGAGCATGCATGATTCTTATCTTATTAATTGAAAATCCAATAAGCTTCACAAGATTTCAATTTGGTATTAAATATGAAGTCACTGTTAAATAGCCTCAAACCCAACACACTTCCTAAAAAGTGGACACCATTGGAATGAACTGAATTTGTCATAGGCACACACAACAGAATTGTGTTCAAGCATACGATGCATTTAAGAGACATGCTATAAATTGAAGGCACTGAAACACACCACATAAAATTAAGCCCTCTAAATGCCTGTGCTTTGATGCTTGAGTAAATACATTGCAAAGCTTCAATCAATTTCTGGCTAACCACACAAACAGCTGGCACTCTATAGCAAGACTACTTATTAGCTTGAATCTTACTGCCAAATGATCTGCAGTAACAGTCTGTATTCCTTTCATACTTGCATTCTTGGAAACTATAGATGGATGTTTATTAATAATAGATCACCAAAATTGCTACAAAATCTTTGACCTGAGAGTAAGAACCTGATGGAAGTTGCAAAAAGGCTTCCCATTCCAGATCAACAACTGCTGAAACTACACACCAGTTGACCTGGTTCAGTAACCTGCACTTTTGAAAGGTTGATTTACTTCTGGATTTGTCTACTTGAAGAGGATTCAAATGTACTTTCTGCTGAAATACTATTTTTTATGATTGGACCTTGCCATTGCTCAGAACAAATGCAATGTGCCACAGTGGAAATGTAATTCATAATGATGCCAAGTTTAAATACTGTCAAATTTACCTAGCCCTGTCTTTCTACTTCAAGTATCAGCACTTAACTTTTACATTTATTCCAACTGCCTGGATAGGTTAGGTTGACTTTTCACAGTACAGCATTATAATTCAGAACAATGAAAATAGAGCTACACAAATTATTCACTTTCATACTTTTGCTTTTAATCTTGTCTTTCATATTTGGGCTTTGTAAACCCGGAGTGAAGTGAGAAACAGCTGTATTTTTTTTTATAAAGGGATCTACAAGGGTGGCTGCATCTTTTGAAAGCAAATAATTTGATACACAGTCATCTCTTTGTGTAGCTGTGGGTTTCAGCAATGTGCAGACAAACTGGAAGCTGAGGAGTTGCTTACATTTGAAGCTGACCGATTTGTGAACCAAGGACTATTTATCAATGACAAAAGTCCCCAGCTCATCCAAAAACAGAGATTGGTTGTCAAGTAGCTGAACAGCTTAGACAGTGAAAAAGAGATAGAAAAGCTGTCAGACTAAAAGATAAATCAGTCAGTCAGTCAGTCAGTCAGCAGTAGCCAAAACCTCACTCTTTTCTTCAGTAAGCCACTTTAAACCTGAAGAAAACCAGTCCACCAGTCCTTTAGCAGATGGCGCAGGTTGTGATTTCCAAAAGGATAGATCATAAGTGAATCAGGCATTTTGTGCTTCTTGCAAACCAGTGGAAGCATTCGGAAAAAGACTGAAGAAACTTTCAGAGCAGCAAGAATCAACCCAATAGATCTTGTGAGCAAAGAATTCAAAACGGTTCTTCCAGTTTTCCCTCCAAACTTTTGTGGGGATGGGTTTCCTTTCCACCACTGTTTATACTCATTTGTCTAAAAAGGAGTTTATACAAGGTTTTGCTTTAATTTTCATTGCTGCTGGTTGAAAATTCTGCAACATCCTCCCAACAGCATTGAGGGTCTACCTACAGATCAGGGCTTGCAGCAGTTAAGGTAGAAACTCACCACCACCTTCTCAAGAGTAACTAGGGATGGACAATAAGTGTATGTTACATGAGTGAATTAAAAACAATTGTAGAGTTTACTTAATTTAGCTTAATTGTTTATAACTAGAATCTAATTACATGCAATAATTAGTGATCTTTAAGTATGGAAATCTGATTTCATGTTTTCTATCAACCTGGGTCCGAAAATCAATTAGTTTGCTTCTTTAAAAAAAACATAACTACTCCAGCAATAGCAGGGTTTCATTTCAAACACTCTTCCAACTGAGGCGTCCAACTTCTTAAAATTAATTTGAAGATTCCTTTTTTAAAAGCAGTTTGTACTTTACATATAATATGGTTATATTAATCAATTTAAGTGTATTCAATTTAGGGTCTTAGGGAAAAAAAAATTATGAAAACATGAGAGCTGCTGGCATGGGTTACTTAAGGAAATATACAAGAAACAAATTGATTTCAAATTTTACACAACTGGAAGATGTAAACATCTACAGTTCCTCAAATGATGTGACTATATTCTCAGGCAGATTGTCCTAAGGGAATGAAAAGCGCACACAGGAATTAATTCTGTGACAACCAAATAAGTCATTGAGTTTGTCAAAAGATAGAAACAACGTTCTCAGACATTCCTCTTAAGTACAACTGCTAATTGATCCACAAAATATACATTTGTGTATTTAAATTTTCATTCCTTCACACTAAATCAACAAATCTTTGTTATGATTACAAACAAAACTTCACCACACCCCCCCCCCCCCCATCTTTCTCTCAATCCTGGTATCATGCCACATGACCCTTTGAAGTTTGTGCCTTCAGCTTCGTGACAGAAAAAAAGTTTATTTCCTTTGCAGCTACACCCCAAAGGAGCCAGGTGAAGACAAGCCAGGGCTGCAGCAGAGTTTGGTGTGGTGGTAGCATTCCTTGAGATCCAGAGTGTTTTCACAATTTTACTGCTTTAAAAGTCTGCACTTAACAGGCTCTATATCTGCTAGGTACTGCCTTAAATAAAAGTATGGGCAATAAAAGAAGGGCTTATGCCCAAAACGTCAATTCTCCTGCTCCTTGGATGCTGCCTGACCTGCTGCGCTTTTCCAGCAACACATTTTTCAGGTCTTAGCAGAACTCAGTACGTGCTGCACCCAAAGCCCATACAGTCAAACCACAATTTCTGGATTCAAGCACAAGTAGGCACCTCAAAATTTGTAGTGTGAACATTCTTAGCATTCACCACTACTAGGATCATTAAATCTGGGCCATGATCTTCAAAGACTTGCATGCAGTACAAGGTAAACAAGCTTGTGGCGCAGATTGAAATTGGAGGCTATAATGTGGTGGGCATCACAGAGACATGGCTGCAAGGGGATCAGGATTATGAGTTAAACATTGAAGGATATACATCCTATCAAAAAGTTAGGCAGGTGGGCTTGGTGGGGGGGCAGGGGGAAGGTTGCCTTATTAAGAAATGAAATTAAATCAAAAGAAAGAAATGAAGTATGGTCAGATGGTGTAGAATCTGTGGGGGGTAGAATTGAGGAGTTGCAAAGGTTAAAAAAAGTGATGTACAGGCCTCCAAACAGTAGTCAGGAGCTGGGGAGCAAGATACACCAGGAGATAGAAAAGATGTGTAGGAAAGGCAAAGTTACAACGATCGTGGTGGATTTCAATATGCAGGTGGACTAGGAAAATCAGGTTGGTAGCGGATTACAAGGAAAGAAATTTGTGGAATGTCTATGTGTTGGCTTTTTGGAGCAGTTAATGGAGGAGCCCACAAGGGAACAGGCAATATTGGATTTAGTGTTGTGCAATATGGCAGACTTAATAAGGGAGCTAAAGGTGAAGGAACCCTTAGGCAGCAGTGATCATGACATGATTGAATTTACTCTGCAATTTAAGAGGGAGAAAACAGCAGAGGTAAATGGTGTTACAGCTGAATAAAGATGAGGCATGAGGGAGGAGGGAGGAGCTGGGTAAAATTGACTGGGAGAGGAGCCTAGCAGGAAAGACAGTGGAACAGCAACGGCAGGAGATTCTGGGAGTAATTCAAGAGAGACAGAAATTCATCCAGAGGAAAAGGCAGCATGGTACAATGAGGATGAGGCAACCATGGCTGACTAGCAAAGACATGAAGAGCATAAAAGCATAAGGGAAAGTTTATGATGTAGGAAATCAGGAGGATTGGGAACATTACAAAGACCAACAGAAGGCAAAAAAAAAAAAGGATGGAGAAGATTAAATACGAGGGTAAGCTAGCCAGTAATATAAAAGACTATAACAATTTCTTTAGATATACAAAAGGCAAAAGTAGGCATTACACCGCTGGAAAATGACGCAAAGGAGAAGGTAGTGGGGAATAAGGAAGTGACTGAGAAACTAAATAATTACTTTGCATCACACTTCACAGAAGACACAAGTAATATCCCAAAAATTCAAAAGAGTGAGGGGGCAGAGCTGAGTATGGTGGCCATCACGAAGGAGAAGGTGCTAGAATAACTGAATGGCCTGAACATGAATAAATGCCCTGGACCCGATGGACTACACCCCAGAGTTCTAAGCGAGATAGCTTAAGAGACAGTGGAGGCATTATTGATGATCTTTCAGGAATTACTACAATCAGAAAGGGTCCCAGAGGACTGAAAATCACTAACTGACACCCCTGTTTAAAAAGGGAGTAAGGCAAAAGACGGAATATTACAGATCGATTAGCCTAACCTCAGTCGTGGATGACATCCTGGAATCCATTGTGAAGGATAAGATTTCTGAATACTTGGAAGTGTATCGTAAAATAGGACAAAGTCAGCCTGATTTCATCAAGGGGAGAAGTGGATACCTCAGATGCTGAAGATTAGAGTAGTGCTTGAAAAGCAAAGCAGGTCAGGCAGCATCCAAGGAGCAGGAAAATTGAAAGACTTTTGCCTGAAACGTCATCAGGAAAGATGAAGAATGGCTTTTGCCAGAAACGTCGATTTTCCTGCTCCTCAGATGCTATCCTACCTGCTGAGCGTCTCCAGCACCACTCTAATCTTCATCAAGGGAAGGTCATGCCTGACAAATCTGCTAGAATTCTTGGAGGAAGTGAATGGTGAGTAATAGGGTCTTGAGTGCAGTGGACTTTGGAGTCCAGGTGTACGGTTCTCTGAAAGTGGAGTTGCAAGTAAACAGGGCAGTGAAGGAGGCTTTTGGCACACTGGCCTTCATCAGTCTGGGCATTATGTATAGAAGTTGGGAAGTTATGTTGCAATTGTACAGAATGTTGGTGAGGCCACACTTGGGAGTATTGTGTTCAGTTTTGGTCGACTTGCTTAAGCAAGGATGTTATTAAACTAGAAAGAGTGCAGAAAAAATTTACAAGAACGCTGCCAGGACTCAAGGGTCTGAATTATAGGGAGAGGTTGGACAAGCTAGAGCATAGGAGACTGAGGGGGGAATCTTATAGAAGTGTATAAGATCATGAGAGGTATGGATAGGGTAAACGCACTCAGTATTTACCCAGGGTTGGGGAATCGAAGACTAGAGGGCATCAGTTTAAAAGGTAGAGGAGAAAGAATAAAAGGGAACCTGAGGGGCAATTATTTTACACAGAGGGTGACATACATATGGAATGAGCTGCCAGCAGAAATAGTTAAGGTGGGTACATCAACACCACCTAAAAAGTATAGGAAAGGTTTAGAAGGAAATAGGCCAAATGCAGGGAAATTGGGTTAACGTAGATGGACATTTTGGTCAGCATGGACCAGCTTGGGCTGAAGGGCCTGCCTCCATGCTGTTGAACTCCATGCCTCTCAGTAAACGAGGTGGTTAGACCAAGGACAGCCAATGGATGTTATCTACCTGGACTTCAAGAAGGTCTTTGACAAGGTGTTGCACAGGAGGCAACTGAGTAAGATAAGGGCCCATGGAGTTAGAGGCAAGGAGCTCGCATGGATCGAGACTTAGCTGTCAGGCAGAAAGCAGAGAGTGGGGATAAAAGGGTCCTTCTCAGGATGGCAGCTGGTGACAAGTGGTGTTCCAAAAGGCTCAGTGTTGGGACCACAACTTTTCACTTATACATTAATGATCCAGATGAAGGATTGAGGGCATTCTAGTTAAGCTTGCAGATGATACAAAGATAGATCAAGGGACAAGTAGCATTAAGACGGCAGGGAAACTGCAGAAAGATTTGGACAGGTTAGGAGAGTGGGCAAAGAAATGGCAGATGGAGTACAATGTGGCAAAGCAGGAGGTCAAGCTTTGATAGGAAGTACAGAGGCATATCTTCTAAATTCGGAAGTCTGAAGTACAGAGAGACTTGGAAGCTCTAGTCCAGGATTCTCTCAAGGTAAACTTGCAGGTTGAGTCAGTAGTTGGGAAAGCAAATGCAATGATGGCATTTATTTTGAGAGGACTAAAGTATTAAAGCAGGGATGTACTTCTGAAGCTCTAAGGCTCTGGTCAGACCACATCTGGAGTAGTGTGTGCAATTTTGGGCTACATATCTAAGGAAGGATGTACTGGTCCAGAGGAGGTTCACGAGAATGGTCCCGGGAATAAAAAGCTTAACATACGAGGAACATTTTGAGGACCCTGGGTTTATACTCAATTGAGTTTAGAAGGATGAGGGGGGGGTCTAATTGAAACATACAGAATACTGAATGGCTTGGACAGAAAAGATGTTGGGAAGATGTTTCCATTGGTAGGAGAGTCTAGGAACGGAGGGCACAGCTTTAGAGTAAAGGGAAGACCTTTTAGAACAGAGTTAAGGAGAGACTTCTTCAGCCAGAGAGTGGTGAATCTATGGAATTCATTGCCACAGAAGGCTGTGGAGGCCAGGTCATTGAGTATATTTAAGATAGATAGGTTCAAGTATCACAAGGAGAAAGTGGGAGAACGGGATTGAGAAACTGATCAGCCATGATTGAATGGCGGAACAGACTTGATGGCTGAATAGCCTAATTTCTGCTATGTCTTATGGTCTAACCAGCCAGGTACTCTCTTGCACTGCTTACAGTAACTCACGCTGAAGGATCCTCTTTAGTTGTGAAATTCAAGCAAGAATGATCAAACTCTGAAAATATTCCTCCCATGTAACCTACAGTAGTAATCAAACCAATCCTAATTTAGCTGACTTTCGACAGTACAAAACCCCAATATACAACAGAAATTGAGAACACCATATTACCTTTCAACAAAATTCAAAGCAAGACTATCGCATTGTATAATCTCAATTTGCTAAAAATATTTTGCAATCCAGAGAATTAGTAGCTTTCACTTGATTTAGTAGCACACAGGTAAAGAGACAGCAAGTTATAGTGCACGAGAATAGTGTTTCAAAAATTCTAAAGTAGGAATAGTTTCCCTGACGAGCAATAAATAACTGATAAAAGAAAATTAAATGGAACTACATATACAGTATTATGCAAACAACAGCACAAATTAAAATATAGGGAAGGTTTCATAAAGCAAGACAGGATTAAAAAGCAGAATTTCCATCAATTGCATACTTGTTTATTTAATCCAGCACCTTAAAGACAGCAGGCATCATATGCAATACATTAGAAGCACAAGTCCTGAAATTAGCAGCCCCCACCCACCCACCCCAATGTATTAAAAGCAAAGAAACAATTAATTATTGGAAAAGTTGCAAAATGAACCAGTCAAACATTTAATCAAATATCCAGAAGTGAAATTCTGAATATTACAGAAACAGCCAGCCAATCTAAAGCACTCCAGCTTTGTTTGGAGCCAAAATGCTTCAGGATAATTTAAGTTTCATACAAATTGACTAAACAGCAATCTTAGTAAATGTGGGTTCCTGGTATTCCAGCACATTTTCAAGTAGTAACTAGATATCTATCGGATTAGCTGGATTACTAATTTTGGATTTAAATTCTAATTAAACGGGCACAAGGCTTTTATTTCTTCACATTGGATCCCTGCAATCACTTGGTAGAAGACAGAATGACAAAACATCATGAACTGATGGACATTATAACCTATTGTTGCACTGCTTCCAATAAATTAAATATCCAAGTTTTTAGCTGTCTGTTCACCTTTATTATTTGCTTGACAAAAGGCAAGACAAAACAAAAACAAATTGTAAAACAAAGCATATCAACAGTTCAACACTGTAGGCTTTGTCTGGGTAGCAAGATACATTATATAAGATAAAATTTTAAAAATCTATAGTGCAGCAAAAGGAAAAATTCCACTTGGAAATTCATTGTTGCTTGTGCACAAAATATTCACTAGGAGATAGTATTTAAAGACATTGCTGAGGGACAAAGCAAACAGTACTGTACCTGTTCTAGCTTGTTGTAGAGAAGTGGGCGGGGATCTTAAAAATAAGTAGTATGACCAAATGATTCCACAGAAGGCTAGTCTTTATCTCATTTGATATTAGAGGTAAAAAGGTTTTTCACCTTCGGACCCAAGGTGCAATATTTTGCAGACAGGAAAAAATGTCCAATTGTCAACTGTACTTCAGATTCAGAAAAGGTGAATAAAAAAAAAAATCCATGTTCCTGCTGCTATTAAGAAAGTTGCAGAAGTTCACAACTTTTCTTTTCGAGGGGAAGTGGGGCAAATATGTCCTGAAATGTACTGTTATTACAAAAAGAACTATGCATACTGGATCTTAAAAACAAAAACAGAAACGGTGGACAAAACTCAACAAATCTGGCAGCACTTGAGAGAAGAAAGCTCTGACGAAATGTCACTGGACTCAAAATATTAACTCTGCTTTCTTTCCACAGAGAAAGAAATTGTGTCCCCAAAGACATTTCATCAGAGCTTTCTTCCCACAGGTGCTGTCAGACCGACTGAGTTTTTTTTAGATTAGTGTGAAAACAGGCCCTTCGGCCCAACAAGTCCGCACCAACCCGCCGAAGCGCAACCCACCCAGACCCATTCCCCTACATTTACCCCTTCACCTGACACTACGGGCAATTTAGCATGGCCAATTCACCTGACCTGCACATTTTTGGACTGTGGGAGGAAACCGGAGCACCCGGAGGAAACCCACGCAGAAACAGGGAGAATGTGCAAACTCCACACAGTCGCCTAAGGCGGGAATTGAACCTGGGTCTCTGACACTGAGGCAGCAGTGCTAACCACTGCCAGCAGTGTATTCTTATTGCTCACTTACCTGTTTTACATTGTAGCCAGCTTTAGCGCTAGTTTCAATAAACATTACATTCAGTTCTTTGGCTTTTCTTTCTCCTTCCTCGATTGCAACTTGCCTGCAACAGATGAAAGAACTTACAATAAATTTTCCAAATGTAGATGTGAGTTGGAAAGATGAATCATACATTGTAGGCGAACTTTAGGGCACAGATTATGTAAAGCCAATGGTCAAGTGATAACCCCAAACTAAAGGCTAATATTTTCTGATTATAGGCCATTCTAGCTTCATATAGTAGCTTCAAATTAAATGGACAAGCACATAGAAAGCTGCACGAAAAATCTAAAATCACAAATTTATAAAATGTATTACTCCTCCCAGTACAGAGTAGAATAGCAAGTTTCTGGTCAAAACAAGAAATCCCCACAAAGTGATTTGTTCAAAAACACAATAAGGAACCAAAGGGCAAGTCTAAAATTTCTAAAATTGCCCAAATATAGGTGACAGATGTTCGAAGAGTTATGTTCTCAGATTTAGACCTTGATGCTTTTATTCTGGTGCTATTGGACAAAAGGATAAATAGGTCATTCTGCAAAGTTATTTTCATACAAGGTTAAAAAAAAATACAGCCTTTGTATATTTTAGTGTCCAACCTAGTAATGAACAGAACTCTCTTCCAAGTCAAAGCCCTGGAATTCCTTGCCTAATGACATTGCAAGTGCTCATAAGGACTGCAGCAGTTCCAGACAGGCTCACTACTATGTTCTCAACAGCAATTAAGGATAGGCAATAAATGCTGCCCTAGAGACTTAACTCCTACATTCCAAATACAAATACTTTATAGAATAACTATAAAAAGCAACATTGTTATAAAATTTTACAGATAAGTCAAACATCCATGAATCTATTCATGTACCCTTCCTGTACTGAATGCTACTGATTTTCTCCACCAATGAGTCAAAAGTAATCAGAAAGCTTTGTGGATTGAATGCTCACCAGGTTAAATACATCATTCTTAGAATTCCATTCCTCATTGGAGTTAGGGAATACGATTTGGTACTCATCCCTATCGCAAAGTCAATATTTTCAAGGACAAAAAAGACTTGGTTTCGTTATGAACCGACCAGCCAGTACAAAATTTTTCTTCATTGATTGCATGAATAAATAATGTTCACAATCCAAATATGCTTAAAAAATTCCAGTGTTCAAGTATCTGGAATGCTGGGTATTTTGTATATAGAGGTACAGTATATAGGGGTAATGATCCTATACAAGATAATGATTGTGCATGAAGCACTGGAATATCCTATGAGAGACTTTAGACAGAGTAAAAATGTATTCAATAGGAAGTTGCACTGTTTGAGAAAGACAATTGTTTGCAAAATGTAGACCATAGAGAAATATAACTGAAGTATTTAAAATTACAAAAGGACAGCCCAATCAGGTACAAACAAACAGTTTTAAGTATTTGACAGGCACTTTATACCAACAGTGTAGGAGAGACCTCTCTTGTCACAAAGAGCTGCGGAAACACTTTCTGGTTTATTGCCTACAGTTAAAACTGCAGCTGGGAGGTTTCCAAGAGCTGCTTCATGTCACAGGTGCTTTGATGGGAAAGATAGACAACAACTGAATTTGCATGTATATTCCCATATACCTCCGGAACACATGAAGAAATGACTGAGAGGAAGTCCTCGGCTAATAAACAATACTCAACATTAGATCAGAAAGGTGAAAGAAATGGGGTGAAAGCGATCTGGAAACATGATGCAGAAACTAATTGGCAAACTGACTGTTCTGTCATGTTAATATCATTTGCAAAGGAACAAATTGAATTCACTACCTTTGGTCTGTAAACAAATTAGGGACATCAACCACTTACAAAAGATAAATGATTTGGATGTGAGCATAAGAGGTATAGTTAGTAAGTTTGCAGATGACACCAAAATTGGAGGTGTAGTGGACAGCGAAGGAGGTGACCTCAGATTACAACAGGATCTGGACCAGATGGGCCATTGGACTGAGAAGTGGCAGATGGAGTTGAATTCAGATAAATGTGAGGTGCTGCATTTTGGGAAAGCCAATCTTAGCAGGACTTACACACGTAACGGTAAGGTTCTAGGGAGTGCTGCTGAACAAAGAGACCTTGGAGTGCAGGTTCATAGCTCCTTGAAAGTGAAGTCGCAGGTAGATAGGATAGTGAAGGTGGCGTTTAGTATGGTTTCCTTTATTGGTCAGAGTATTGAGTACAGGGGTTGGGAGGTCATATTGCAGCTGTACAGGACATTGGTTAGGCCAATGTTGGAATATTGCTTGCAATTCTGGTCTCCTTCCTATCAGAAAGATATTGTGAAACTTGAAAGGGTTCAGGAAAGATTTACAACGATGTTGCCAGGGTTGGAGGATTTGAGCTACAGGGAGAGGTTGAATAGGCTGGGGCTGTTTTCCCTGGAGTGCGGAAGCTGAGGGGTGACCTTAGAGGTTTATAAAATCATGAGGGGCATGGATAGGATAAATAGATAAAGTCTTTTCCCTGGGGTGGAGGATTCCAGAGCTAGAGGGCAGAGGTCTAGGGTGAGAGGGGAAAGATATAAAAAGAAACCTAGGCAGCAACTTTTTCCAGTCAGAGGGTGATACGTATATGGAATGAGCTGCCAGAGAGAGTGTTGGAGGCTAGTAGAATTGCAACATTTAAAAGGCATCTGGATGGGTACATGAATAGGAAGGGTTTGGAGGGATATGGGCCAGGTACTGGCAAGTGGGACGAGACTGGGTTGGGATATCTGGTCAGCATGGATGAGTTGGACCGAAGGGTCTGTTTCTGTGCTGTACACCTCTATGACTCTATATGCAGACAACAGGTCACCAGGCAAGGATGATGTAAACAACCAATGTAAAAACTAAAATGTTGCACTGGCTGCAGGCCTGAAATAAAAACAAAGGTGTCGGAGAAACTCAACAGGTCTGACAGCATCTATGGAAAGAGGAGTTAAATGTTTCGAGTAATTAACTTTGTTAACTAATTAACTATGTCAAAACATGAACTGAGTTTCTCTCTCCAGACCGGATGTGTTTCTCCAGCACTTTGTTTCTATTTGTTGTGGGCAAAGGCTACCTGGGTTTAAAGACAATGGTAATTCTCAAAGTCATCTTCATACAAGTCCATACAGGAAACTGACAGAAGGTGGAGGATCGTATGTGAAAGATAACATTACTTTCTTGCAGTTGAGGTTTCACAAGAAAAACTTACCTTTTATCAGCAAGATCAGTCTTATTCCCAACTAACATTATGATAACATCACTTCCTCTCTCTGTTCGGACATCATCGATCCATTTTGTGGTTTGTTGGAAGGAGTTTACATCTTTTGTTTTAAAAAGAAAGAGTGTTAGATGCAAATCTGACCCAGCAATACAAGCAAAGTTCGGTGTTTTAAAAATGTGTCCAATGTGACAAACAGACAACAAAGCAAGAAACTTAAAGAAATTAAAATAGATAATTATAATTAATTCCTCCTGTTCTCTACATCGCAATGATGAGTTACAAGATGATGATCAGGGAAGATACTTGGGAAAATCCAACCTACTTCCCTCAGCATGTTTCACAGGGAAAAAAAAACTCACCAAATGCCAATAAGCAATGTGATTTGAGGACTTATTTAAGTGAACATTCTTACATGAAATCTCTTCATACTAAACCATTACATCAAACTGCTGCTAACACAGGTAAGAAGAATGTGCATAAAATTCAATATTAACATAAAATGTAAGGCCCCATCCTCTTCAAAAAATGAGCAGCTTTAACTAAGTGCTTCACTTCTGAAAGGCACAGTTAATTTAAAAGTAAACCACAAGTGAATGAAACAAATATTTCCTTGCACAAAATATCAATAGCCCCAACCTGCGCACTCTAAACAGAATTGTGGATACTTTCAATTACGCATATTTCTGAAGTATCACTATGCAATTGGCTTGCTGGACACAGGATGTAATTGGTGTGAAAGAAAGATCCATTTTAGATCATATAGTGGGGAAGTGATTCCTCTCAAACAATTATACTAAATTGATACCCTCAGAACAGAATTTAACCCTCTTCACAAATGCCTAGATTGCTTTCAGCCTTATTTGAATTTTAATGTAAATAATTAGAAATCTGCTTCTCGTTTCTTTCAACGCTAGAGATTGAGATTCCCTTTTCCTACAAGGCCAAAACTTAAGGAATTATTGTATCACTATCTTACTCCTTTTACCTTTGGTTTAATGTCAAGTTCCACATACAAAACAAGATGCTGCATGTTACACTTTAAAGAAAAATAGCTGGAGTATTATCCCTTTAAAAAGCAACTTCTCCAGAACTATCAAATAAGCAGCTCCTTTGGAGATCAAGAGGTGATTTAAGAGATGTTCAAAAATCCCAAGATGTGTTAAGAGCCATGGAGACTAACCAGTGAAGCATCTATTCAGTGGGCATAAATTTAAAAACACTAAGATAACAATGGGAAGGTTACAAAAGGAATCTATCTTTTAATAGGACTTCTAATATGCTGAAAGTGTATGAGAGATAATGCTAGGGGCATAGTCCATTCGATTTTCAAAGGGGAGAATAAACATTTGAAAGTATAAAACATAAAATGAAGCATGGAAAATGACTGACTTGCACAAACAGCCAACCAAATTGCTTCAGTGTGATTTATAAATTTCTAATAATTTAGGACTTCCAATTTAGGAGTCAGATTTTCTCACCTTTGCCTCATAAGGTGTCATATAAAGTTTTATTTATCATTGAGCACCCTTAACTTCAATCAATATTACAGCTTGGAGGCATACATTCATCAGCTAAACAATGTAAGAATTACCAGTTTAAAAATACAGCTCCAGTTTCAAATGGGGAGGAGTAACTCACCTCCTGTCTCCCCACATCCTGTCCACCATTACAAGGCACAAGCCAGGAACATGATGGAATATCCCTACTCGCCTGGATTATACAGCTCCAACCACACAAGCAGCTTGACACCATCCAGAATAAAGCAGCCCATTCAACTGGCAATACATCTACAAGCATCATTCTCTCCACCACAGATGCTCAGTAACAGCAATGTGTACCAAGTACAAGATACATGACAGAAATCACTCAAGATGCTCAGACAGCACCTTCCAGACCACTTCCATCTAGAAGGGCAAAGGCAGTAGATACATGGACACCACCACCACCTGCAGGTTCAACCCCAAGCCATTCACCCTCCTGACTTGGAAATAAACCGCCGTTTCTGCACTATCACTTGCTCAAAATTCTGAAATTTTATCTCTCGTGCATATGGATGACAGTAGTTCAAGGAACCAGGCCACGACCACCTTCTCAAGGGCAATTTGGATGCATAATAAATGCTTGACAGCCAGCAACACCCACATACCACAAGTGAATTAAAAACTGCAGCTATTAAGGACAAATCCACGGAAGACTGATAAGGCATTCAAAAAGATACTGGGAAAGACTATAAACCCAGCATGTTCCCTTTAGGGTAAAATTTAGGAGCAAGAGATACCTGGATATCTATAGATATTCAGGATTGGACAAAAAGGGAAAGATGAAGGGACAGATAGAAAGGGAGCAAAATCAATGGAGGCCAAAGAGGAGAAAGTGCAGGGGAAACTCAAAAAAGCAATTTGGAGAACAACGAGAGAGGGTATAAAAATATACTGGTAGGCAAGAATTCCAAGATATTCTACAAATATAAGGGGGGAGAGAATAACCAGGAAACAATAATGCCGTTTAGGGACCAAAGGGGGAAATCTGTGCGTGGAGCCAGGGGACATTGGAGCAAAGTGTTAAATGAGTGCTTCGTATCTGTCTTCAAGTGGGAAGAGGATGTAGGTACTGAATTTGGGAAAAAGGACTGTGGGGTTCTCAAGCAGATTGACAAAAGGAACAAGCTGGTATTTGGAGGTTTTGGTCGGCTTAAAAGTGCATAAATTCCTAGGTCCGGATGACTGGTCTCCCCACAGCAACCTGAATTCATTTTTCAAGAAGGATAAACCAGGGACGGGCAGACCACTGAGTCTCACTTCAATGCTACGGGAACTACTGGAGAAAATTCTGAAGAAGAAAATTTATCTCCATTTAGAGAGGCAAGGTTTGATCAGAGACAGTGAGCATGATTTTGTTAGAGGAAGGTCATGCCTAACAAATCTAGTTCTATTTTTGCAAGGATGGGACCAAGTGCATAAAGGAGAACAGTGCAGTTACATAGTTTATGGATTTCAGCAAGGTCTTTGACAAGGTCTCACAAGGGACACTGATAAAAGGTGGTAAAAGCACACAAGATCCAGGGTAACTTGGCAGGTTGAACCTAAAATTCACTTAGTGGCAGGTACAGAAGATGGTGGTCGAAAATTTTTTATGTGACTGGAGGTTGGCATCCAGCGACATATTCCAGTGATCAGTGGAGGGTCCCTTATTGTTTATGGTCAATAAGAATATGCGTGTCTGTGTATATCGTTGACAGTGAGGAAGGTGGCCTGACACTACAGAGGACAAACAGATCAGTCACATAGGCAGATGGAATTTAACCTTAATAAGTGTGAGGTGATGCACTTCGGAAGAAATAAGAAAAAGGAGTACTCAATGAATGAAAGAACAGTAGGGGAAGCTCAGAGGAATCTTGGGGTGCTTGCCCACTGATCCCAAAAGGTGACAAAGCAAGTAAATAGGGTAATTAAGATAGCACATTAGTCACTTGCCTTTATTAGTCAAGACATTCATAAGAGCCAGGAGGTTATGTTACGCCACAGCTGGAGTACTGCAGTTAGTTCCAGGCACTACATCATTGTAAGCATGTGCATCGGAAGGGGTGCAGACAAGATTCACGAGGATGTTGCCTGCAATGTAGAATTTTAGCTAAGAAGAGAGATAAGCTCGAGTTGTTTATTTGGAGCAGAGAAAGTTTGGGAGGGGGGGGGGGGGGGGAAGAGACTGAGTGTGGTTCATAAGACTTGAGGAACATGAACAGGGATTTAAAAAAAAAATCAGCTGCTTTCGAGTTGAAGGGTAAATAACAAAGGGGCATACTTTTAAGGTGAAAGGCCAGAGAATTAGAGGGGATTTGAGGAAAATTATTTTCACCTAGGAGTGGCAGAAATCTGGGACGCATTGCCTGGAGAGTGTAATAGAGGCTGGTAACCTTAACCTTTAAAAAAGTACTTAGATGAGCACTTTGAGTGATGTAATATGCAAGACCCTGAGCCTAGTACTAGAAATTGGGACTAGTGTAGATTTAAGGAGAAAGTGAGGACTGCAGATGCTGGAGATCAGAGCTGAAAATGTGTTGCTGGAAAAGCGCAGAAGGTCAGGCAGCATCCAAGGAACAGGAGAGTCAATGTTTCGGGCATGAGCCCTTCTTCAGGCCATTACTGAAGAAGGGCTTATGCCCAAAACGTCGATTCTCCTGTTCCTTGGATGCTGCCTGACCTGCTGCGCTTTTCCAGCAACACATTTTCAGCACTAGTGTAGATTTAGCATAGTTTCAACATTATAGACTCAATGGGTTGAAGAGCCTCTTCTATACTGTATGATTCGATGATAACACAACCTGTAAATTGGAACAAGAAATTCCTTTAAGCTATTTCCAGCCCCATGGTTAGGTTTTGCTTCAAGTCAAGCAAGAACATTGGGAGATGAAGTTAAGTGAGCAAACCTTTCCTTTCAGATGTAGCTTTAAGAATACTTTTTTTTTCAAATCATCAACTTAAATCAAAAACGTGACAAGCTGAAGTTGTCAGGATATCACCTCAGTATACTGCTTCATAAAACATTATGCAATCCTTCAGAGAGGTCCTAATTTTAACTGCAATGCTCTGAAGGGTATGATCGAGGAAGTGATGAGTTATCCCAGGATATTTCAGTCCTTGCAGAGATGGTGCATAGCACCAGCTTTAATAAAGGAAAATGTTTTGATTCAAAACCAGAGGAAGTCAATATGCATATTTTTCTTATTAAAGGGACCATCATTGTTCAACTTTACCTGGATTGCTTCTTCAAAATAAGGCGATAGTTCCAATGAATTCATAATATGCTACAGGACCACTTTCCTCCGGTTTTAGTACAATACATTTACTCTAATCAAGTTCAATTTTCAAAGTAACATTCACATGCACACATGCTTAGTACAATGGTGACAACTATGTATGAGGCAACATGCAAATTTCACATTTCCCATGGCTCCAGGCCTTAAATGAAAATGGTTGTGTTTCATGTTGACAGTGTAAATAATTCAATCCCACACATTCACACAGAGGCCTGAGTGAGTCAACTCTGGTCCTGAGATCATAAGATACCACTTGATTTGGCTTCACTACTTCTAAAATCTAAACTTCTACACTAAATTCACTAAAGTCCAGCACAAAGTTGGTAGCATGAGCATCCATGAAAAACTCTCAATGCTGAAAAGGGTGCTCTGAGGTTGGTGTTAAGGCAAGTTTCAATTTAAGGAATTGGATGACATGTTTGGGTACGCTTCATCAGATATGAGAATAATTGGTAACATTTACTCTCCAATTAAGTGGGTAACATTTTCAAAAATTTTTGAAGTTCTCCCAAGACATGCTGTTTTTGACTGTAAAATCTGCAAATCGTCTGCAGGCAGCTGTGACCATTTCTCTCTCAAATCTATACCAGACGGAAATACAAAGTGAGGCTGCAGACTTAATCCTGCAGGAAGTTAACAGAGGATACTGCATCCATTTTTAAAACTTAGCATCGGCTGCTCAAATATCATACAATTAGGATCACAATTTCATTTTTGAGCTATAAATGCTTCAACTAATTGTGGCAGGAGCCATGAGAGGTCTGGAAATGTTTTAAACAGTTGGAACTTGGGAGTCCCAGAATCATGCACGCGATTAGGGGCTTTTAATTTATTTTGCTGCGATCCTGAAAGAACGTGCATGTGAATGAACATTAGAGATGGGGAACCAGCTCTGCTCTAATGCCCCCTCTCATTTTTATGCTGCCTACGAGCTTTGTACCATCTAAGCCATGAAAAATTGTCATTTTGAGGTGGTACTGGAGGGATTCTGGTGACCATGTGACAGCAAGCTGATAAAAGGTCAACATTGTAAACCGGGAATAAACATAAAGAAAGTGTGTTAAGTGAATATTAACTTTTAAACTACATGAATATGGAGAGGATTAACTGGTGCTTCAGCACATATAAAGAGACACCAACTGAAACCATGGACTTAGCAGGTCCATGCTTTAATATCTCACTGTAAATTAATACAAAACTGAATAAAGATGGGCTTCAGAATCCTTCAAAATGGCTTTCTGGAATACAGTACGATGCGGGTCGTGAAGCAGCTTTCACATGATCAAATTCCACATACAAATAAAGAACAAACATTGAATTTATGGTCAAAGGGTTTACTTTTTCTTCTCACCAAGGGACAATGTGTTTGCATTCCTATCAGGCTTTTCCACTTATATTGAGGACTAACATCCCAAAGGGCTTTATAGGAAAGGGCAACAACAGAGTCATAGAAATGTACAGCACGGAAACAGACCCTTCAGTCCAACCTGTCCATGCTGACCAGATATCCCAATCCAATCTAGTCCCATCTGTCAGCACCCGACCCATATCCCTCCAAACCCTTCCTATTCATATACCCATCCAGGTGCCTTTTAAATGTTGCAATGGTACTAGCCTCCACCACTTCCTCTGGCAGCTCATTCCATACACGTACCACACTCTGCATGACAAAGTTGCTCCTTAGGTCTCTTATATCTTTCCCCTCTCACCCTAAACCTATGCCCTCTTGTTCTGGACTCCCCCGCCCTAGGGAAAAGACTTTGTCTATTTATCCTATCCATACCCCTCAATTTTGTAAACCTCTAAGTTTATAGAAACCTCTTCAACCTCCGACGCTCTAGGGAAAACAACTTGAAACTGATTTTGGCATTGCTTTATAATAGACAAAGCAAGCTAAACTCATTAAAATATGTATTTTCATCTGGTTTCATAAACTGAGGCTAGGTAATTCATAGAACTGCCTATTGTTGCAACGACATGGACTTCCATGCAATTCTCTCAATTTCCAACATCACCAGAGTCACAAGGTTAGTTTAGACAGAAACAAAGAATTTCCTCATTATTTCTACGCTACCAAGGATGTGAGTAACACAAAAGAATCATAATTCTGTTCAAACTGAAACATTTTGAATTGTATATATTCTTCCTTAAATTTTGTTCTTTAAGCCAGAGACCACCTTTCACATTCAACCTATTAGACTACTAAAATACTATGAATACAATAGAAACATTAGTAAATGGGAATTAGCACCTACATTTTTATGCCTCCCTGGCATCTGGAATATCAATTAGATACAGTGAGGCTAAAAGCAGGCAGATGTTCCAGGCCCTACAAATATCGTCAAATGGAATTGGTTATATGGCTTTTCCTAAAGTCAGGAATCTAATGGATTTTCAGAAATCTTTTATCCTATCTACAAAAATTCCCACTGCACTAAGTAACAAAGTGAAACCCAGATGAAGCAACCAACCAGCTTGATGGCCTGAAATAATGAAAAATCCAATATTTGTAACAGAAAAAGATTTGGATGTTTTTTTTTCAGTCAACAATGGGTTTGTCCTCATTGTTTGTCATGTGAGGAGCGGTTGAGGATTCTGGGTCTGTACTCAAAAGGAGCTTGGAAGGATGAGGGGAGATCTCATTGAAACTTACAGAAAACTGACAGAGTAGACACGGAAGACATTTCAGTCAGAGAGACTAGGACTGGAGGGTATGGCCTCCAAATGAAGGGATGCTTTAGAACTGAGAAGAGGAGGAACCTTTTTAGCCGGGTGTGGTGATTTAAGGTACTCACTGCCACAGATGGCTGTGGAGGCCAAGTCACAGAGTGTCTTTAAGACAAAGATAGATAGGTTCTTGATTAGAAAGGGGATCAAGAGATATGGGGAGAAGGCAGGAGAATGGGGTTGAGAAACCAATCAGCCATGATCAAATGGCAGAGCACATTCAATGGGCCGAATGGCCTAATTCTGAAGTTATATCGTATAATCTTATCATTAGGTATGAGGAAATTTGGCAACAAGGGGCTACATTCAGCTCATTACACTGGATAAATGGTTTAAAGCTCCCAAATGAATTGTCCTTCAATGTAAACAAATTTCAATACATCTATAGGTTTGAAAGGTCTCATTTGAGACTAAAATTTAAATCATAATAAAACACAAAATGAAATTGTGTACTTTCATAAAAATGCTGCACCTTGAGATTTTTATAAAAAAGTTACTAGCAGGCCAATGTAAAAAAGTTGGCACCAATGAATGAAATATAGAAGTGCTGCAATTCTTCAAAAGTACATGATATAGATCGGCTAACTAATGCCAATGTCTAAATATGAAAACCTCAAACTACTGTCACAAAAAGCTATAGATACTGGGTCAGCTAAAATTTAAGACAAACCAATAGATTTTTACAAGGCTAGGGCATAAAGAGATACTGATATAGATAGGTAAAAGATGTTAGGACACAAATCAGAGCTCAGATGGGTGAGACAGACTCAAGTTCAATGGCTTAGTACTATAACAGATAAATGGGACTATCAGTTTAACTTTATATTCAGGCTAACATCTGTGCTAGCAACATAATGAGCAACGTGTACATCATAAGAACATTCCTCAGGCTTCTCAATTTATAAAGGACACATCAACAAAGTTTGTACTGACAGTGTGGAGTAAGTCTTCGTTTCTGCTAACTAATATTGTGACTCTGGTTATGTTGAAAATTGAGAGAATTTGCATGGGAGTTCAAGTGGTTGCAACAATAGGCAGTTCTATGAATTACCTAGCCTCAGATAGCTTATGGCACCACTACATCTGTTGAGAAGTAACATGAATAAGATAGATATCTTGTGGTCAGCATTCAACTAAAGAAAGCCAAATAACATGATTAACAAATCACTTCATGGTCCAAACATGCAGAATTCCTGGGATAAGTGACCGCCCTTGACATTAAGGCTACATTTGACAAAATGTAGCACCAAGACACCCCAAAGCCAAAGCCAATAGAGATCACAAGATTACTACCAAAGCAGTAGGTTTGTGGTGTTACAGGCCAATCATCTCGGCTCAGAACTTTATTGTAGGAATTTGTCAAGATAGAGCCTTGGCAGAACTATTTTTAACAATATCCACCTTTTAGGTGGTCAGAAATGGGATAATTATTTTGATGCATGATAATTAAGTTTATTTGAAATTCCTCAGCAGTTGAAGCAGTCCACGTACGCATGAAGAAAACCAGGATAATCCAAACTTGGCTGATATGTAATATTAATGTTATTTATTCCTGACATTCAATTCTATCTTCATCAATTCAACCATCATCTACTCCTAATAGTTACCACTGATAAGAACCTTGACTGGATCAGCCAGGTAAATGCTGCAGTCAGTAGAGCTGCTCTAAGGCTATGTATTCTACAGAAAATGGCTCACTGACTTGGAATCCTCCCCACTTTCTACTACATACAAGTCAATAATGTGAATGAACATTTGCCCAGATAGATAAAGCTGCAGCACTTGGCATTATGGAGAACGTAGCAGTCCAAGAGATTGGTAGCCATTCACCACCTCAAATATTCATTCTCTCCTTCACCAGTGCATCACGACTACTACATGTACTGCTGACAAGATGTTCTGCAGGAACTTAGCAAAAGCTTTGCAAACAAGAACTTTCCAAACCCAGAACTACAAGATCACAAATAGGAGCATGGGAATGCTATCCTAACTTGACCACAGATTTTCAGTCTTTCTTTACAGTTGGACCTCCCTCCCTAATACCAAATGGTATCTTGAGTAATTCAAATGACAACTATAAACGATAACACGTTAGCAACACCCATGATCCAAAGAATATCGAGCCAGAGTTTGATAGGACTGACTAAAGAACTGTTCGCTTCCAAGATACAGACACAGCTTACAGATTTGGCAAGATTTACTGAAGCAATTGAGAGAAATATACAGTTGGAAAAGTTGCTACTACCCATCTATTAAGAAAAAAGGTTAAAAAAAATCTCAAAGCATTTAAATTCATTTTGGTTTTACCCAAGTTAAAACAAATTACCATGGTCACCAGAAACACAACCAGGTTTTTTTCATAGGCCTGTATTGAGGTAATTATGCTATAATGCACGTGACAACAGGGGATGCACATTCCAATTAGAAGCCAATGTTAGAATAGCAAAAGGCCCCACTCACTTGTAATATCATAGACAACAACTGCAACAGTAGAGTCACGAATGTAGCTAGGAATCAAGCTCCTGAACCGCTCCTGACCTGCTGTGTCCCATAACTGCAACCGCACCTAGTCATCAGGCAAACAACAGCAAGAAAAGGGAGGAATAAGAACATCAAGGGCTGTTCCCTTTTGAATATCAAAACTTTATATACCTACTTGTGATATCGTAAACTACTACAGCTGCGGCTGAATCACGGATGTAACTGGGAATAAGGCTACGGAAACGCTCTTGGCCTGCAGTATCCCAGAGCTGAAGCCGTATCTGTAGGATGGGAAAAAAAGTCAAAGAGAACAAAACCAATGGCAAGCACTAAAACAGACAAAGCAAATTAAACTGGAGGGGTTGGGGGGAGGGAGGGAGATGTATAGAGCAAATGCTGGGACTAAACACAATGGCCACAAAGTATAAAACCAGAGAGAAACTGGTGTTAAACCCATAAGTAGCAAAATAGCATGGTGTCACATCTCAAGAAAAAACAAAAATTTAGAACGTTTCCATTCCAGAGATTTGATATCTGCAATAATATAACGTGCGTGAGTTTATGCTTTTATATTGGTGGAAATGTGTTGAACACACCACAGAGTGCTGAAATATGGGTTAATTGCAACTTTGTGTAACTAAAAGTTGAACTTGAAATGCTGCCAGCTGTGAGAAATCCTCATTTCAGGAGCCAATAATATGAACACTCCACTGGCAGCTGCAGCACAACAGCTTTTCACAGGTTATGGGAGACTGTGTAGAAACCTGCTCGCCATGCTTCTTCTGATATGGCGGTTCACTTTTAAAATAATAAGTTCACTTTGCATTTGGGAGAGAAATGCTGAAAATTATTCTGCTAACAAAAATTATGATACTCAAGAATTTAGTACATCAAGTGATATAGATAGCAAAGAGAATACATCATAGCGTTTTCTGGTCCCAGATCTAACTAGAAGCCAAAGATAATGATCAAGATCACTAAACAAAATCATCCAAGATGGACGACAAGAACAAAAATGCATTCACTAATGCAAAATCAGGATCATTTTTGTTTATTTCATCATGAGAATAGGGTCAGCATTTATTGCCCATTGCCAAATGTCCTGGAGAATATCATAAAAACCAACTTTCTTGAATTGCTACAATGCTTGGGTATAAGGAAAACAAAAATAAAACAAGGAACTGCGAATGCTGGAAATCAGAAACAAAAACAGAAACAGAAAAACATGTCTGGCAGCATCTGTAGAGAGAAAGCAGAGTTAACGTTTTGGATCAAGTGGGCCTTTTCAGAACTGATCACCAATCACGTCATCCACATACTGGAGAAAGAATTGAGGGTGGAGGCCAGAGTAGGATTGAAACAAATTACGTTCCATGTACCTGATTAAGAAACATACATAACTGGTGGCCATGCAGGTACCCAAGACCACACCTTTGACCTGAAGAAAATGAAAGGAATTAAGGAGCTGTTCAAAGTGAGGACATTAGAGGTCAGGAGGAGAGGGGGAGCTGATGGGGATGATTTAAGCATTTCTTTCTAGGAGGAAGTGGACAGTCCTGAGACTATCCTGATGAGGAATGGACATGTAAAAGGATGCCCTTCGGACAGAGGCAGCAGTTGGAGCCTGCGAAATGGATATTTTTGGGTATAGGAACAGCGTTACATATCTTAAGGTCCCCTGTCAAAAAGATGGCACCGGTTTAGAATCCGTTATCCACACATTGTATACATTGCCCATATAATAACAAAACTAAAAAAAAATTTAAAGGTATTGCAGAGAAGCAAAAATATATACTCTTTTCTCTTGTGGAAACATTCTGACAGAGCTTATAAACATTTTACAGTTTATAAAAGCAGACATGCTCATTTATCACAACATAAAACAAGCACTTGAAAAGGCCTCGATGACAGGACTCCTGGCTCAAGACTCATTCAATGCACTAAACCGGTCTGACAGTCAGCAGTAATCAATATGGAATTAACAGTATTCCCACACTCAAGTACTAGAAACAATTGATAAGCTTTGCACAGAGACACTCAGTTCTCCCCATTTACCCTAACAGCAGCAGTTTTTAACAGTTGCTAATATCTGCACTCTTCACAGTGAGAAAAGGGGTTCCACATGCAAGAGCTGCTTAAAAGAAAAAGTGAATTCCAAAATAATATAGCTGAAATTAAATGTTAGCCATTAAACAGGATTAGCTAAAAAAATTAGGAGCCCACTTTGGTGCAACATTAGAACAGCCAAGACAAAGTTTCAGCTTTTATAGCCTTTGCTCATTTCACCACAACGCTATCCCAATATCTTTTTACTAAGTATCTTTTTACTAAGTTCTAAATACAGTATTGATCAGTGTCTTCACTTTTCAAAATACTAATCAAATTTGCAAAATTAGGGCCTTTAAATTTGAAAAAGAAATACTTTGAGATTACTTACTGTTCGATCTTCCAAATACATAGTTTTTGACAAAAAATCTATTCCAATGGTTGCCTGCGGGTGGAGGTGGTGGCAGAGAAGGAATAAAACAGGATTAGTTCCAGCAAGATACACAAGCTACCAAATTTCAAAAAAATCACGAAGGTGAATAATTTGTTTTGACAATGTAAAACTCAGATACTCAATACGATACGAAGATTCTGATCTGTTTGACCTTTCCAAACCAACTTGATTGGATAAAGTAATCAGCAAATGCTCCTGTACATCATTGAGTTATTTCTGATCTAGGGCATGTCATAGATGGGACTTTGACAGTAACCTCAGCCAGTGTGGGAATTCACCCCACATGGTTGGCATCACTCTACATCACAAACCAGCCACACACTTCCAAACCAAGAAAGTTTGATTAGAAGTCTGCAAAATATTATAACTGAGGAAGTTCAGGCTCTTACATTTATGGAAAAGTTCATTTTGACAGATTTGGAATGGATTAATTTGAATTGCATTCACAGTTTAAGGCCAAAATATGTCAGGAATCAGTTAAATAAAACCCTAAACAGTCGAGGTGCGGGATGTAACTTCTGTAGACTGAGTTATTGGTTAACTGTGTCAAGAAGCAGGTTGAAACATTGTTTTGCTGTGTTTTGAGATAATTTAAGTGCTGAACATATTCCATTTTTTTTGGGGGGGGGGGGGGGTGGGTTGATTACTTGTTTAAAAAACAACAGATCTTTATTACACAAGTCTGCATATGTGTGTGAATTCCTCAGTGATTAACTACAATAAGTAATTAAACAAAGAAAACAAACATATGATTGATCGAGTCAGGCCTCATTGTCTGAATTCACTTGTCTATTTGCACAATCAGCTGGATCATAACATTTTCACACGTTATAGTTACATTTGCAAATCTTAAATCAAACCAATAGTTTACTAAATCCATTAGATTAGACAAGGCGTTAATGTGTTGTCTAAACTATCAGTTTTATAATGCAACTGCCACTTGTCAAATACTGCAATCAGGATATTCCACTGGCTTGCATACAGAAGGTCTGAATCTATTAATGATTCGCAGTTTAACAATAGCATGCAAGTTAGGAGAAGCAAAGAGCTATTCAGACATTTCAGCCTGCTCTACCATTCAACAAGATCATATGCTCATTCTTGCCAACTTCTGATAACCTTTCACTCCTTGCTTGAGAATCAAACTACATTTGGTTTAAAACATTTTCAAGGACTTTGCTTCCACCACATTTTCAGGAAGAGTGTTCCAAAGACTATGGCCCTTGAAATTTTGCCTCATCTGTTTTAAAAGGGCAATCCTCAATTTTTCAACAGTGATGCCTAATTCTAGATTTTCCCAAAAATCTGGAAACATCCTCTCTACACCTACCCTATTAAGACCTTGAAGAATTATGAATTTTGATGAAGTTCTCTTTTACACGTCTAAACTCCAACATATACAAATCTAGCCTGTTCAAGCTCTCCTGGAAAGGATATTGATTTTGTCAAGTTGAAAGAGAGCCAAAGGAAAAAGATTGTAATCCAGGCGACACCATTTTTTTTAAAAAAGTGAATAACCAAACTTCTTCATATAGCTGAAACTTCATATTCAGAATTAAAACCCAAATAGTGCAGTCACAGTAATACCACTGGATTAGAAAACTCGAATCACACGACTTTTATTCTGGGGACATGGGTTTGAATTTCATAATGCCAAATGTTGAGTCCTGAATTCAATAAAAAGAAATATGGAATTAAAAGCTGGTGATCATTTAAAATCATTTTCAATTGTCATAAGAACCTTTCTAGTTTATCCACATCTGGCCTGCCTGACACATAACTCTAGATCCACAACAATATGGTTTATTCTCAATTGTCCTCCTGTTAAGAGTTAACAAATGAGGGCCTCGCCTGCACATCTACATCACATGAACAAATAAAAATATCAAGAATAATTTATACAGCGACAACGGTCAACAATCCCAAAAGTACCATCTGCTCCTCTCTTTTTATATTAAACAAAACTGCAAAGTTATTTAGTAAGGAATCCAAAAAGGGTGTAGGAGAGGACCCATTAATTAAAAAGTGAAGGACATTTAAAAACAGTAAAAACAGATTGCAGCTATAGTTCTTAGAATTCATGGGATTAAGAGTGAGAAGAAAGCAAGAACACAGTATTGAGTTGGATGATTCTATTGAATGATGGAGCAGGCTTGAAGGTCTACTCCTGAGTTTTGACAGTTCAATAGTCCGTCAATCAATCTATTACTGTTAGATTATGAATTTCAAAATAAATTTTTCCTGAAGGTACAAAATGATTATAAAATTAAGTATCTCAAGCATCAACAAGTTCAAATCTAATTTTATAGCAGATAGAATAATGCCTTTACCTGGTAAGTGTTGTCAAAACTGTCATACATGAACCTCGTTATCAATGAAGTCTTCCCCACTGAAAAGCAAAACAAGGACAAAATGTAAGAACTGCTCAATTTTTTTTGAATTATTGGATCCTTGTTGTTTTCAGGACCAAAGACAAAACACATTTCTTTGACATTCTTCACAATGGACTTTCAAAGTGAATGTTCAATGCAGCAGCAAAATTAGTTAGAAAGCAATGCCAGATTGACTCCTCTTGCATTGAGTGCACAGGAAGCCCAAAACAGGAAGTCAATAACCATGATAAAATCAAGTAACTCCCAATTTAAATTGCAGAAACAATATCCATTTTTATTTTTCTCTTAAAAGTAAATTGCTAATTTGCTGTTCATCGACTTAAACCCAAAAAACATTTTTCTGACTGTCCCATCTGAGTGTTAATTCCTAAATCAGAAATATGTAAACAATATATTTTTATTCTTTATAAATTACATTGAACTAATACAAATGTTAAAGTGAATTGCTTCAAGTTGTTTTATCTAGTCAGTTTCAAACTTTAAATCCTGCCCAAAATTTTTGACATTGACTCGTTATGTCCCGTTTAAAGGTTTAGCATTCAAAGATCAAGCATCTCCCCCATTTCTTCCAGTCATAGGTTGACTGGACTTGTAAGTAGAGCATCTGGCAACCAGACAAGATAGCAGCCAAGAATCTGTTCAGAACACCTGAATGTATAGCCTTACACATGCTTAATGAGAAATATGTACATATGAAGGGAGCACACTAGTTGTTGCCCAGTGACAATACAATTTTAAAAGCAACTGCAATTTTTCTTTAAAGATACCAAGCTTACTGGAGAACGAATGTATAATATTATCTTTGCTGCGAGGACCTGAAAACAAATCCAATCCAGATCACCAGGATTAAAATCTGTTTGCTGGTTTTAAAAGCGTGATCTGGAATGACTGGAGTTTAGTTGTAAATTTTGCCCAAGACAAAGCTGGGAAGAAAATAAGGCCTTGCCACCAATACCATCAAGTATTGTGACTGCAACTGAGCATGGCCATTTAAGACAAATGAGGAATTTCTTCTGAGGGTAGTGCATCTGTGGGTTTCTTTACTGTCAAAGTTGGGTCATTAAGTGCATTATAGGCTGAGAGACAGATTTTTAAAACAGTAAGGGAATCAAGGGCTGTCGGGGAAAGGCACAAAAGTGAAGTTGAAGATTATCAGAGCAGCCATGATCTCACTGAATGACACCAGCAGACTCAACTGGTTGAATAGGCTATTTCTGTTTCCACATCTTATCATCTTATGGCTTTTTCAATTGTTTTATACAGGGTCACAAATTGCTATCCACAGAATTTTTTCATCTACCAAATACAGCTAATATACTGCCACAACTTCACTGCCTCTTGCCTTAAAGAGTCCATGTGCAGTTTGCACATTCTCCCTGTGTCTGCATGGGTTTCTTCCGGGTCCTCCGGTTTCCTCCCACAGTTCAAAAATGTGCAGGTTAGGTGAATTGGCCGTAGTGTCAGGTGAAGGAGTAAATGTAGGGGAATGGGTCTGGGTGGGTTGCGCTTCGGCAGGTCGGTGTGGACTTGTTGGCCGAAGGACCTGTTTCCACACTGTAAGCAATCTAATCTAATCTTTTCAAACATCTTCTGGAAATTCAAACACATTACATCCCCTCTCTCAATCTGGCTGGTTACCAGTTCAAAAAGTTCTAATAAACTTGTCAGGCAAAACTCCTGAATTCCTGAAAGACCAAAGCAGTGATTGGATATGGAGACAGAAAGCAAGCAGCATATATAAGTTGAGTGGGGATAAGCAATAAAGAGATCGGATGATCAAAAAAGTTGATCTTCTGAACACAATTCAGACTTGGACAGGACAAAGGATGAACTTCATATACGACAATACATATAGCTGCACTTAAACAAGTTTAAATTTGAAAACAAGACAGGAAAGCCTACTGAAAAAAACAAACATTCAATTGAAGTCAGTATGGGCTAACGTTGCAGGGTTAAGGAAAAAACTGCCTTCATTTTAAGATATCAAAGTGTTAAATTGTACGCAGGGCAATTTAAAAGATGAAAGTAAAATAACTTTGAACCACGCTTTTAAAATCTGTATTATAACCTTGTACTTGATGAAAAGATAAAACTTCTAATCAAACTACTTAATGTCTACTCACTCATTCAGACATTATGATACAGACATAGAATACTTGCCCAGTTATTTTAGCATGCCTAGCAGATCCAACAAACGCATGATTAGTGTATACTTGGCCAAAGAACCTTGAACGTCAGGAAGGCCCACAGAGGGACTAACTTCTCAAATCAAACCTGAGATAGTAATGTGACCAAATTACTGCAAATGACCATTGTTGACATGGCTGGTACTTTGAGAAGTCCTTTTTGTGACAATTAACACCATGTGGTTAATTTGTTTGCACAGCTGCCTGACAGGAGTACGTTTTTCATGTGCCAGAAAGTCACAAATTTATATTTACACCCAAAGATGCAGTTAAGGTTGCTATTTCAATCTCCATGTCACAGCTCATAGTTAGCTCAGCAGACAGCTGAACATTTAAAGATTCTACGCTACCAAAAATAATCACTTGTTTACAGTTAAATAACTGGAAATCCCTATACCTCTCCAATTCATCTTCCAAATCACCAGGAAGGAAGACAACTTCCAAACTTCATGATAATAAGCAATTGCTTGTGATCATCTTGTTAAAAAGTGCTGAGTGGTGATGATGCTCAGTATTCAACACATGAGAATAACAGAAATAAAACAGAGCATCATTAGACAGATTTAACAATATAATAGTATACTACAGGTCTCAAACTAGCACTTGTGGAAATTAGTTAATCCTCATTAAATAAATGTTGTGCTCTAAAGCAATTTCTTGTCATTTTGTATAGTAATATTCTACTGTAACCATGTTATACTGAGAATAGAGGTCAGGAATCAGGACTAAATGCATGTAACCCATAATGGTTTAACAAGTTGTTGGAGGGAATCCTGAGGGACAGGGTGCACATGTGTTTGGAAAGGCAAGGACTGATTAGGGATCGTCAACGTGGCTTTAAGCATGGGAAATCATGTCTCACAAACTTGACAGTTTTTTGAAGTAACAAAGAGGATTGATGAGGGCAGAGCAGTGGACACGATCTACATGGACTTCAGGAAGGCGTTTGACAAGGTTCCCCAAGGGACACTGCTGTGCAAGGTTAGATCTCATGGAATACAGGGAGAACTTGCCATTTGGATACAGAACTGATTCAAAGGTAGAAGACAGAGGGTGGTGGTGGAGGGTTGTTTTTCAGACTGGAGCCTTGTGACCAGTGGAGTGCCACAAGGATCAGTGCTGGATCCACTACTTTTCATCATTTATATAAATGATTTTGATGTGAGCATAAGAGATACAGTTAGTAAGTTTGCAGATGACACCAAAATTGAAGGTGTAGTGGGCAGCGAAAGTTACCTCAGATTACAACAGGATCTTGATCAGATGGACCAATGGGCTGAGAAGTGGCAGATGGAGTTTAATTCAGATAAATGTGAGGTGCTGCATTTTGGGAAAGCAAATCTTAGCAGGACTTATACACTTAATGGTAAGGTCCTAGGGAGTGTTGCTGAACAAAGAGACCTTGGAGTGCAGGTTCATAGCTCCTTGAAAATGGAGTCACAGGTAGATAGAATAGTGAAGGCAGCGTTTGGTATGCTTTCCTTTATTGGTCAGAGTATTGAGTACAGGAGTTGGGAGGTCATGCTTCCGCTGTACAGGACGTTGGTTAGGCTACTGTTGGAATATTGCTTGCAATTCTGGCTCTTCCTTATCGGAAAGATATTGTGAAACTTGAAAGGGCTCAGAAAAGATTTACAAGGATGTTGCCAGGTTTGGAGGATTTGAGCTATAGGGAGAGGTTGAATAGGCTAGGGCTGTTTTCCCTGGAGCGTCGGAGGCTGAGGGGTGACCTTATAGAGATTTATAAAATCATGAGTGGTATGGATAGGATAAATAGACAAAGGCTTTTCCTTGGGTGGGGGAGTCCAGAACTAGAGGGCATAGGCTTAGGGTGAGAGGGGAAAGATATAAAAGAGACCCAAGGGGCAACTTTTTCATGCAGAGGGTGGTACGTGTATGCAATGAGCTGCCAGAGGAAGTGGTGGAGACTGGAACAATTGCAACATTTAAAAGGCACCTGGATGGGTATATGAATAGGAAGGGTTTGGAGGGATATGGGCTAGGTGCTGGCAGGTGGGACTAGATTGGGTTGGGATATCTGGTCGACATGGACGAGTTGGACTGAAGGGTCTGTTTCCATGCTGTACATCTCGATGCCTCTGTAATTCTTTCTAAATTAGCTAGGTTTTCTCTTCTACGAGAATTCTAATAATGCTTTTAAAGTGCTAGTCAGTGTCATCGCTATATTAATAGTTTTCCTGGTGAGTCAGTACAACAAAATACTTGCTAAACATTATGTTCCCAGAATCATACCTCATCATAGTTAGAATTGAAACTTCTATTGATAGCATTTTGGTATATAGCCCATTCAGAAATCGATTCTTTTTTAAAAAAACCCAATCAGCTCCTCACAACTCAGAAGATAATAATCAAGAAACAAAAAACTTAATTTTGAGATATTAAATTAACAAATTACAATTAAAGTAACATAACACCCCTATTCAAGAAAAGGGAGAGAGACAGAAAGCATAAGACACTAAAAACATAGAAAATAAATGTAGGCCATTCAGCCCCTCAGGCCTGCTTTGCCATTCAATATAATCATGCTCAGTACCCTGTTCCTGCTTTCCACCACCTGTCTTGTCTAAAGCACCTGTACATTAAGTTGCCAGTTCCATCCCTCG
>NW_028270144.1:107223402-107225861 GCF_037043375.1 Chiloscyllium plagiosum
AGAGAGAGAGTGTGAGAGAGAGAGTGTGAGAGAGAGTGTGAGAGAGAGAGAGTGAGAGCGTGTGAGAGAGAGTGAGAGCGTGTGAGAGAGAGCGTGAGAGAGAGAGCGTGTGTGAGAGAGAGCGTGAGAGAGAGAGCGTGAGAGAGAGAGAGTGTGAGAGAGAGAGTGAGAGGTGTGAGAGAGAGAGTGTGAGAGAGAGAGTGTGAGAGAGAGAGTGTGAGAGAGAGAGTGTGAGAGAGAGAGAGTGTGAGAGAGAGTGTGAGAGAGAGAGTGTGAGAGTGAGAGAGAGAGAGTGAGAGGTGTGAGAGAGAGTGAGAGCGTGTGAGAGAGAGCGTGAGAGAGAAGCGGTGAGAGAGAGCGTGAGAGAGAGAGCGTGCAGAGAGAGAGCGTGTGAGAGAGAGAGAGCGTGAGAGAGTGAGAGAGAGCGTGAGAGAGAGAGCGTGTGAGAGAGCGTGTGAGAGAGAGCGTGTGAGAGAGAGCGTGTGAGAGAGCGTGTGAGAGAGAGCGTGTGAGAGAGAGCGTGTGAGAGAGAGCGGTGTGAGAGAGAGCGTGTGAGAGAGAGCGTGTGAGAGAGAGCGTGTGAGAGAGAGCGTGTGAGAGAGAGCGTGTGAGAAGAGAGCGTGTGAGAGAGGAGCGTGAAGCTGTGTGAGAGAGAGCGTGTGAGAGAGAGCGTGTGAGAGAGAGCGTGTGAGAGAGAGCGTGTGAGAGAGAGCGTGTGAGAGAGAGCGTGTGAGAGAGAGCGTGTGAGAGAGAGCGTGTGAGAGAGAGCGTGTGAGAGAGAGCGTGTGAGAGAGAGCGTGTGAGAGAGAGCGTGTGAGAGAGAGCGTGTGAGAGAGAGCGTGTGAGAGAGAGCGTGTGAGAGAGAGCGTGTGAGAGAGAGCGTGTGAGAGAGAGCGTGTGAGAGAGAGCGTGTGAGAGAGAGCGTGTGAGAGAGAGCGTGTGAGAGAGAGCGTGTGAGAGAGAGCGTGTGAGAGAGAGCGTGTGAGAGAGAGCGTGTGAGAGAGAGCGTGTGAGAGAGAGCGTGTGAGAGAGAGCGTGTGAGAGAGAGCGTGTGAGAGAGAGCGTGTTGAGAGAGAGCGTGTGAGAGAGAGCGTGTGAGAGAGAGCGTGTGAGAGAGAGCGTGTGAGAGAGAGCGTGTGAGAGAGAGCGTGTGAGAGAGAGCGTGTGAGAGAGAGCGTGCTGAGAGAGAGCGTGTGAGAGAGAGCGTGTTGAGAGGAGAGCGTGTGAGAGAGAGCGTGTGAGAGAGAGCGTGTGAGAGAGAGCGTGTGAGAGAGAGCGTGTGAGAGAGAGCGTGTGAGAGAGAGCGTGTGAGAGAGAGCGTGTGAGAGAGAGCGTGTGAGAGAGAGCGTGTGAGAGAGAGCGTGTGAGAGAGAGCGTGTGAGAGAGAGCGTGTGAGAGAGAGCGTGTGAGAGAGAGCGTGTGAGAGAGAGCGTGTGAGAGAGAGCAGTGTGAGAGAGAGCGTGTGAGAGAGAGCGTGTGAGAGAGAGCGTAGTGAGAGAGAGCGTGTGAGAGAGAGCGTGTGAGAGAGAGCGTGTGAGAGAGAGCGTGTGAGAGAGAGAGCGTGTGAGAGAGAGCGTGTGAGAGAGAGCGTGTGAGAGAGAGCGTGTGAGAGAGGAGCGGGTGAGAGAGAGCGTGTGAGAGAGAGCGTGTGAGAGAGAGCGTGTGAGAGAGAGCGTGTGAGAGAGAGCGTGTGAGAGAGAGCGTGTGAGAGAGAGCGTGTGAGAGAGAGCGTGTGAGAGAGAGCGTGTGAGAGAGAGCGTGTGAGAGAGAGCGTGTGAGAGAGAGCGTGTGAGAGAGAGCGTGTGAGAGAGAGCGTGTGAGAGAGAGCGTGTGAGAGAGAGCGTGTGAGAGAGAGCGTGTGAGAGAGAGCGTGTGAGAGAGAGCGTGTGAGAGAGCGTGTGAGAGAGAGCGTGTGAGAGAGAGCGTGTGAGAGAGAGCGTGTGAGAGAGAGCGTGTGAGAGAAGAGCGTCGTGAGAGAGAGCGTGTGAGAGAGAGCGTGTGAGAGAGAGCGTGTGAGAGAGAGAGAGCGTGTGAGAGAGAGCGTGTGAGAGAGAGCGTGTGAGAGAGAGCGTGTGAGAGAGAGCGTTGTGAGAGAGAGTCGTGTGAGAGGAGAGCGTGTGAGAGAGAGCGTGTGAGAGAGAGTGTGTGGAGAGAGAGCGTTGTGAGAGAGAGCGTGTGAGAGAGAGCGTGTGAGAGAGAGCGTGTGAGAGAGAGCGTGTGAGAAGAGCGTTGTGAGAGAGAGCGTGTGAGAGAGAGCGTGTGAGAGAGAGCGTGTGAGAGAGAGGAGCGTGTGAGAGAGAGCGTGTGAGAGAGAGCGTGTGAGGGAGGGGTGAGAGAGAGCGTGTGAGAGAGAGCGTGTGAGAGAGAGCGTGGAGAAGCGTGTGAGAGAGAGCGTGTGAGAGAGAGGGCGTGTGAGGAGGAGAGCGTAGTGTGAGAGAGCCGTGTGAGAGAGAGCGTGT